>NW_027436171.1:0-53934 GCF_964199755.1 Larus michahellis | reverse complement strand
AGTGGGGTCATAGGTGAAATTAACCAGATACCACCAGGATTGAAATTTTCTCTCAAACTCAATTGCATTATCCCATATTACTTTTCGAATTTCAGTGGGCAAGGTGCCTTCTTCACCTTCCCTTATAATTGCGGCTGTCATAGATTGCATCCACAGTTGGGCTTGGATACAACTAAGGGCCAAGGAAACATTGTTTGGGGTTGTACCAAGTGCATTTGTGATCAGCTGATGGTCTTTTTCACCTGTTTCCTCCCACTGAGGCAATATATTCGATAAAAGCCATTGGTGATTTCCCAATGCTGATAGAGAGGACTGTAGAGGATGTTTTAATTTGTCTAGATCACTAGTAGTTGTGACTAGTTTGTTTGCAAGTATCTCAGCATCTATACTATTTAAGACTCCCAGTCCTGTTCCTAAGATACCAGTCACCTCTCTCTTCAGTCGTTGTGAGGTGTCAACAGTTCGCCGGCCTAACCATGCTGACCATCCTGCATAAGATGTACTCAGGAATGGTGAGCAGGTGGGTTTGATCGCAGCGATATTAATCTGCATTGACAATTCTACTCGTTTGAGGGAATATGTTGGGTTAAACGGTATTTGTTGTTGACCTGTGTGTTTAATGGCATAAGGGCCAATGTTAAAGGTGTAAGGAGTTAGACTAATGGAGGGCTGAGTAGCTACACCCTTGAAAGTTTGTGGGGGTGTAGGTTTTGGGTTCATTTCAACAGGTTCAGATGTATTTGAGTCAATCATAAATTCAAATAACAATTCCGTGCCCCTGTAGCCCCAAATACAATATACTATGATAGGTTTGATAAAGGTGAAGTTGTGCCAGCAATCTGAGTTTGGCTCTATAATTTTGTAACAATCAATCAGTGTTATATTTGTCCGGTTTAGTAGAGTCTACATGGATGGTTTCAATTACAGTTGGTCTATGGTGAGCAGACCCATTGATTACTCGGCAGCTAATTTGTATTTTCTTTCCTGGGACGGCTTCAAGCTTAGCCATTTGGAGTGAGTCTTTCCAACTCCATTTATCTCTGGAATATACTTCACTTCCTTGTATAACCAGAGTGGAGAGATTTAAATCCCTCATGTTTTCTAGTGTCTCAGTGCTTGCAGTGTATCGTGACAGTGCATTATCCCAAAGCTCATCATCAAGGGGCAGATTCTTAAGTCCGCTCAATAAGGTGTCATTATCGGGGGTTTCAGATAGTGGCAGTGGAACCAGACTAGTCTGTGGAGTTGAGTCAGGTTCGACTTTATCTATGCTTTGATCTATCTCATGTTTTGAAAACACCTCATTTTCATGTAGGACTACAGTGGCCAGGCTCAATTTTCCTTTTCCTGTTCCTGCCATCGCATTGTGTTTTACATAAGCTTGAGACCACGGCCATTCTGGGTCTCTTTGACTACAAACAACAGGGAGTAAAAAGATAAAACTGAATAGCATCAATTCCATCTGCCAATTCGTCATTCTAAAATTTAGGCCTCCAGATGGCCATACATAACAAAAATAATATTATTGCCAGGATCAATGTCAGGATTCCCTGGAGACACTCGAGGTTAGCGTAGGCCAATGCGTCTGTCCACGTACAGTTCTTCCGAGGTTCCTGTAAGACACAAAGGAAAAGAAAATCTGCTCGGTCTCATTTGACCGACGGGGTTAAAAAGAGGGCGAGATCCACCGGGTGCTGATCCGGTGTATCTTCCCTGAACAGTCTTTGGCTTCCCGTGCATGGGGGTTTTTGGGAGTAGCTAACACCATTGGTACTGTGCCAATTTGAGGCATTTTCACTAACACAGGTTGCCCAGGGTGAAATTGTCCCAGGTATTTTCGTGGTTCATTGGGAACTTTTGGAGTGATGATATCAGCAGATACACAGAAAGCTTTCATTTTAGGACAGCCATCTCCACTCCATCTGTTATTTAATTGATAGATGGCATCATCCAATCGCAAATGCCAACCAGGTTCATGAGTTTTTGCAAAACGCTTAACCAATCCATTGGTGCGTTCAACAATGCCATTAGCCTGAGGATAATAGGGAGTATGAAATACCCATCGAATCCCTTCTTCTTTGGCCCAATCTTGTACCACTGTAGCGGTAAAGTGTGAACCGTTATCACTTTGGATTTCCTCAGGAAGGGGAAGTGTGCTGAACCACCCTTTTAGGCCTTTCACTGTGTTGTTCCCGGTAGCTGATTTGAAGCTGGTGGCCATAGCGAGGCCAGAGATAATCTCCACTCCGACTAGGACGTATCTTTTCTCACCTGATGATCTCAAGGGCCCAATATAATCAATTTGCCATGAATGCCACAATGTTTTCTTGTCCCGAATGTGTAAAGGAGGCGCCTTACTCGGATGATCTTTATTGAGTCGTAGGCGACATTGTGAACAGGCGGTTACTACTTGTTCACACAGCTTAACCGACACAGGCCACCCCCGGGCTAGACCTTCCTGATACAGATCAGCACGGCCTGTATGGCCACGCTTAATATGTAACCATTCGAGTAAGCGTTCCCATTCCCGACCATCATCTACAATGTCAATTTGCTGCAACCGCGTGAGGCTATCTACCTGTTGGTTGAATTGAGCAGTGATCGAGTTCGAACGATCATGGCCTTTTACCCAACCAACGTGCAATGTTCTCTGTCCTCCCATTTCCAACAGTTGCTTCCAACTCTCTGTCTCCCAGATTGGGACTCTATTCACCTGCCAATCATTGGCTGCCCAGTGTCCAATCCATTCAGTGGCTCCTTTAAAAACAGCATATGAGTCAGTGTAAATGTAAGTAGCCCCACGTTGTGCAGCTAGTAGGACGGCTCTGAGTTCCCCTACTTGTGCGCTACCTTCTCCTGTTTCAATTGCTCTTTCCCCCGTTGCTACTTCCAGTGCTACGGCCTTGTATTTCCACTTATTGTTCTCACGGTGAGATGACGCATCAGTAAACCACACTCCTGTAAGATCACTGCCTTCTTTCAGAGGAGGTGCTTCTTGGATTGGAGATGGTCTGTTTGGTGGGGATTGGAACAATAGGGCACCATCTATATCCTTCTGGAGCTTGGATACTTTGATACTACCTTCAGAGATTGGCATGATATCATTAATGCCTTCTAAATAAGCATACCACTTTCGAACTGTGGGTTTCTGGGCAATGCCGGCTGGTGGTGCTGTCCCTTTACGGACCACATCTAGGAGACGAAAAGGGCCCCGAACAATCACGCTCTGTTCTCTCCTTATCTGCTCTGCTCGTTGCAATGCTCGCACCAGGGACAGTAAACCCTTCTCTAGGTCTGAATATCTGCTCTCAGTATCATTAAAGGAGTGAGAGCTAAATTCTAATGGTCTCTCCGGTCCTGCTGGTCCCTTTTGCCATAAGTTACAATGAGAGCCATGTTCGCTGGACCCCCATTCTACATGGACAGGGTCAGTTGGATGTATGGGGCCAAGTTGTTGGAATAACCTTAGCTCTTTTATTAGCAATTCCAGTGCATTAGTATGTTGTTCAGTCCACTCCCAGGATTTACCTTTTTTGAGCAAACAATAAAGGGGGCGAGCAATGATGGAAAAGCCAGGGATGTGTTTACGCCAATAACTTAAAGTTCCCAGAACTTGCTGTAACTCCTTCGTGCTGGAAGGATTCTGTCCATGTTCTATTTTTTTCAGGGTATCCTGAGGGACAGAAGCAGCTCCCTTAATCCACCAGACCCCCAGGAATTTAACTTCCTGTGCAGGTCCCTGACATTTTGAGTCTGGAATTTCCAATCCCAAATCTGATAATGTTTTTCGGATGTTTTGCATCATGTCTTGTACACTTTCTTGGCTCTCTCCCCCCCTATTAAGATGTCGTCAATATATTGGTATACTGTACATCCCTGTGAAACAGGAATCTCTGATAGCGCTTTAGCTAAAGCATTATGAGCAATGGTGGGGGAATGTTTGTATCCTTGTGGAAGTCGGTTAAAGGTATATTGGACTCCTTTCCACGTGAATGCAAACTGCGCTTTGTCTTGCTCAAGGAGGGGAATCATAAAAAACATGTCTTTTACATCTAAGGCAGCCATCCAAGGATGGGCAGCTCCTTTTATCATTGTCACAATTTCCGCGATACTCGGAACCGCAGCGGTCAGGGGTGCAGCGTTGGCGTTTAACTTTCGGTAATCTACTGTGAAACGCCATTGCCCGGTTGGTTTCTTTACTGGCCACACCGGTGAATTATAAGGCGAGTGAGTCCTCTGAATGATGTTTCTTTTTTCTAAATCTGATACCACCCCGTCTGCTCCTGCAAGTGCAGCTGCAGGCAGTGGGTACTGTCGGACGTTGGTAATTTTAGAGGGAGGCAAAGGTATAGATGTTTCTAATAGGCCCAGTTTAACTGCGTCTAATCCTTTTTTGCGTCCTGCAAAACTCCACACAGTTCCATCCGGGAATTTCCACATTCGCCCACGCAGCACGTCAAATCCTAGGAGGTTAGAATGTGAGGCACCCACTAACACTTCTGCCCTAGTCATTCGCTGCTCTCCCGGCAACCAGAGGTTAATTTTTGCAGTGGGGCATGTTTTTACCACACCATCAATTCCTGTGAAGTTGACTCTGCGTCGGGTGGGATTTATACCTAGAAGTTGTGCTGTTTCGTTAGTGATTGCAGACATTTGGGCTCCAGTATCAATAATAAAATTTACCAATATCTTCCGGGGTCCAACAGGAATGATAATAACGGGTTCGGAGTCTTTATGAGAGAGCCATTGAATTGCTAGTACCTGCCGGACAGGGTGGCTCACTGCCCTCCCCGGGGATAGGAGTTTTTTGGCTGGGACTCTGTCAAATCAATCAAGTTACGTTCCGGTGCAGAAGGCACAATTTTCTCACGACTTGGGGATTCTCTGGTTAGACTTTTCTCCCCAGCCACATTATTCTTTCTAGTTAGAGATTGGACTAGTGTACGGAGGTCTCCCGTAGGGACACCGTGCAAGAATTGTCGGGGCACCCCTAATTGTAGGGCTTTACGCCACAACTCATTCCGGTCCTTATCAGGCTTAAACCTTTCCTCCGATTTAGGGTTTTTAGTGTGAGTTCGGACTTGGCGAACCTTTCGGGGGTGTTCGGAGGATTTCTCACTAGTTAGGCTGGCCCAGCCCATTCGGCGCCCATATTGATCTATTTCCTGTACATATTCATTCCAGGTGGGCATGTAGTGACGACGGCCCCGCCTATGAGCACCCCGAGCCTCTCGTATACGATCTTGAGTACGAACAAGGAACGGTTTCAGGCAATCGGGAAGACCACGGATGAGAGGGGCTAATCGATCGGGGTCGATAGGGGCTGACATTGGGGATTTCCGAAATTCCTCTCTGTCATACATGGCTTGCAGACAAGCTGCTTTCCGTACAGCCGCAAACAGATCAGAGTAGCCTGTAGCTCTAATCTCTAACGGCTCCCCCCTCTCTCGCGGATCCATACCCCCTGCCCAATAGGCTGCTCGAGCAGTTAGGGAATAATTATGATCCCCAGGCATAGTGGTTAAAAACACTCCTGGTCCCCAAGAGTCTCCTGCTTCTTCCTCACTCAGCATAATTCTGTCCCCCCCTTCAGAAGAAACTCGCCACACGTACTCAACAGCTGACTCTTCTGGTCGCCTCGAATATTTCTCCCTTATTTTTGTTAACTCGGTTGGTGTCCGTGGAACGGTACGCACAGTGGTGTGAATTTCATCATCGTCATCAACCGCAGCTTCAGTTTTAACCAGAGGACGTAAAGGAAAAACTTGGGATTTCAAAGTAAAAGTCCTTTCCTCCTCATCTTCTTCGTCATCCTCACTATTAGACAAAAAATCTCCGGTCTGGGTTCCGGAATTTGGATAACACATTAACTTACGAATCTGTTGGACCTGGGTCGAGGGCTGCATTTTATCTAAGAGCCCAGTCACCCTTTCTAATAATATTTTAAGTTGAGCATTCTGGTTTCCTAAACATTCATTCTCACTCACAAGCTTATCGACGTGAGTTCTTAATTTTTCTCCTGTCTCCTTTTGCAAGGCTAATGATGACTTCAGCACCTCATTCTCCGATTTCAGGGTTGCATATTCTACAGCTGAAATCAGATTAGGAGCAGGGGTTTCTCTAGCTTCTTGTTGTGCACAAGATAAACAGGCGCCTAACGCAGCACAAATCACACCCTTGCCTTTCCCCGCTCTGAGCTTCTGTGAAACCCGACACTCTTCAATACGTTCCACCACTTTCTCTTCATCCTTCCAAAATTTTTGGGCCCACTCCTTCCCAGCCTGGGAAGGGGCACAATCATATTTTTGCAGCAGTTTATCCATGGCAATCCTGCCGACTACGCCAAATTCTGTTGCGTGAAACGGGGCCAAGCGGTTTTGGCAGAAGATAAACCCCCTTGCGTTCTAACACTCCTCACCGAGGTGGGAGGCTAGGTGCGGCTAGGTTTAAATTCTGAGTGATGCCCAATTCAGCACTATCAGTCCAATCGCGTTTAATATGTATTAAACTACTACGATTTGGATACACTAATAGTGGACTGCACCTTCAGTCTAGTCGTGCTCCTGAACTAGCACGGCCTCTCTGTAGTTTTGGTCGCGTTCAGTGAGAAAGCGGAACGACTAGCTACTTAAACAGTGCAGTTTATTTAAACAACAGATATACAGGTTCTTTAGGATTGCCGGTGATAAATACACTGTCTGCAAAGCACGTGCAAATAAAGATATTGCTAAGTATACAAACGCGCGACAAAATTATAAACGATACAGCCTGGCTATAAACATAGGGTAGAGATTCTCTAGAGAAATTTCTAAGTCCCCGAGAAAGCGCTCGGTGTAATCGAAGTCTTACCCAAAGGCGTCCCTATGGGGGGGAAGAAAGGCTCAGCCCGTCGACTGATCCCGGAAATCAGCGGTGGAATTCTTCGCGATGGTGTCTTCCCTGACATCCCCTCTCTCTTGGGCTATTTTTATATTATTTTTTTATCTTCAAAGTGGAGTTTGAGTGACTTTAGTCATACATACTTTTATTATGATTAATGTATTCAAGGAGGAGTGTTCACACCTCGGGGGCGGATAGCCTCCGGGATGGAGGTGTGTTTTGGTACATTGTGGTGAGCAAAGTTCGCACAAAAGGACAGCATTTCATCAACATTTGACGAAAGGTTGGCTCGGGTAGCGTGTAGGCCGCTTATCAGTTCCGTAGTACCATCTCGTCCCCATATCTGCTATTCGTCACAAGGGAAGGCCACGGAACAAGCGTGTTCCGTTCCATCCCTCGTGTAGTTTCGCAAACAACCTCGCGCAGGGAATCACAGATGTTGCATTCTTCGTGTGCTAGCTGTGGCTGTATTCTACCTCAGAAGCCTCTTGATTTTATGACTTTCCTTAATGTGTGAACAATGCTGTATTTTTGTATTCTTGGCCAATTTAGTAATTATTCCACATAATCCACCCCGTGACTACAGTCACTCAAGCTCCACGATAATCAATACTGATGGGGAATATCACATGTCCTCTTATGGCGAGGGATATCAAGTGCAAATACTTCTTGCGGGGTGATTAAGCGAGTTAAGCGTTTCATCATAATCCAAAGTCTAACATGCAAAACAATTGTCAAAGCAAAGCACAATACAGTGAGTACTAGTAGAACAACAACAGGATGGAGCATCTTGTTAAAAAGTCCTGTAGCTGTCGGTGACCATCCAAAGAGGGTGTCCCACCATTCATGTCCACCGTCTCTCTTGACCCTTTCCAGTACATGGTGTATTTCTTCAACATCATGATGGACAGTAATCAGAGTTCTTTGTCCATTTTCTTGGGCCTCTTTCAACAATCGCTTCAATTCATCGTGTTGTAGCAACTTCCTCACTAGTGAGAGATTCATTCCGATAGGGGTAGGCAGCAAATCTCGAATCAATGTGTAATTAGATTGTAGCAATTGAAAAGACGTAACAGGAGCTGAATAACTGAAGTCACATCCAATGATGTTAGTAAAGTTACAAACACAAAGATTTGAGTTATTACTTATATCTACTGCTATGTCATCTACGAATACAAAAGTACAGGGAGACCTCATGCAAACACACCCTTTCCCAATATATACAAGCACAGTTTCTGGGGTTTCATCAGGTTGTATCTCAAAATGACAAACATTCTGGTTGGTGTCAAGACAAATGTCTTGTGCCTTGAGAGTATTACTCTCACAAATGAATCCTTGTTGATCTCGTGAAATGCATGCTTCAACATCAACAGTTTGCCATTTATTCTCGTTTTGTTGTGCCCACACTCTATGCTCTACCGGATGGAGTATAGCTCCATGGTGATTCAACCCCAGTGCGATGATTGGGTATATGGTGTATACTGAGGCATTGCGTATCGTTAAGACAAAAGCTGTGGCTTTGCTCTCAGTGGGATCATAGGTGAAATTAACCAGATACCACCAGGATTGAAATTTTCTCTCAAACTCAATTGCATTATCCCATATTACTTTTCGAATTTCAGTGGGCAAGGTGCCTTCTTCACCTTCCCTTATAATTGCGGCTGTCATAGATTGCATCCACAGTTGGGCTTGGATACAACTAAGGGCCAAGGAAACATTGTTTTGGGTTGTACCAAGTGCATTTGTGATCAGCTGATGGTCTTTTTCACCTGTTTCCTCCCACTGAGGCAATATATTCGATAAAAGCCATTGGTGATTTCCCAATGCTGATAGAGAGGACTGTAGAGGATGTTTTAATTTGTCTAGATCACTAGTAGTTGTGACTAGTTTGTTTGCAAGTATCTCAGCATCTGTACTATTTAAGACTCCCAGTCCTGTTCCTAAGATACCAGTCACCTCTCTCTTCAGTCGTTGTGAGGTGTCAACAGTTCGCCGGCCTAACCATGCTGACCATCCTGCATAAGATGTACTCAGGAATGGTGAGCAGGTGGGTTTGATCGCAGAGATATTAATCTGCATTGACAATTCTACTCGTTTGAGGGAATATGTTGGGTTAAACGGTATTTGTTGTTGACCTGTGTGTTTAATGGCATAAGGGCCAATGTTAAAGGTGTAAGGAGTTAGACTAATGGAGGGCTGAGTAGCTACACCCTTGAAAGTTTGTGGGGGTGTAGGTTTTGGGTTCATTTCAACAGGTTCAGATGTATTTGAGTCAATCATAAATTCAAATAACAATTCCGTGCCCCTGTAGCCCCAAATACAATATACTATGATAGGTTTGATAAAGGTGAAGTTGTGCCAGCAATCTGAGTTTGGCTCTATAATTTTGTAACAATCAATCAGTGTTATATTTGTCCGGTTTAGTAGAGTCTACATGGATGGTTTCAATTACAGTTGGTCTATGGTGAGCAGACCCATTGATTACTCGGCAGCTAATTTGTATTTTCTTTCCTGGGACGGCTTCAAGCTTAGCCATTTGGAGTGAGTCTTTCCAACTCCATTTATCTCTGGAATATACTTCACTTCCTTGTATAACCAGAGTGGAGAGATTTAAATCCCTCATGTTTTCTAGTGTCTCAGTGCTTGCAGTGTATCGTGACAGTGCATTATCCCAAAGCTCATCATCAAGGGGCAGATTCTTAAGTCCGCTCAATAAGGTGTCATTATCGGGGGTTTCAGATAGTGGCAGTGGAACCAGACTAGTCTGTGGAGTTGAGTCAGGTTCGACTTTATCTATGCTTTGATCTATCTCATGTTTTGAAAACACCTCATTTTCATGTAGGACTACAGTGGCCAGGCTCAATTTTCCTTTTCCTGTTCCTGCCATCGCATTGTGTTTTACATAAGCTTGAGACCACGGCCATTCTGGGTCTCTTTGACTACAAACAACAGGGAGTAAAAAGATAAAACTGAATAGCATCAATTCCATCTGCCAATTCGTCATTCTAAAATTTAGGCCTCCAGATGGCCATACATAACAAAAATAATATTATTGCCAGGATCAATGTCAGGATTCCCTGGAGACACTCGAGGTTAGCGTAGGCCAATGCGTCTGTCCACGTACAGTTCTTCCGAGGTTCCTGTAAGACACAAAGGAAAAGAAAATCTGCTCGGTCTCATTTGACCGACGGGGTTAAAAAGAGGGCGAGATCCACCGGGTGCTGATCCGGTGTATCTTCCCTGAACAGTCTTTGGCTTCCCGTGCATGGGGGTTTTTGGGAGTAGCTAACACCATTGGTACTGTGCCAATTTGAGGCATTTTCACTAACACAGGTTGCCCAGGGTGAAATTGTCCCAGGTATTTTCGTGGTTCATTGGGAACTTTTGGAGTGATGATATCAGCAGATACACAGAAAGCTTTCATTTTAGGACAGCCATCTCCACTCCATCTGTTATTTAATTGATAGATGGCATCATCCAATGGCAAATGCCAACCAGGTTCATGAGTTTTTGCAAAACGCTTAACCAATCCATTGGTGCATTCAACAATGCCATTAGCCTGAGGATAATAGGGAGTATGAAATACCCATCGAATCCCTTCTTCTTTGGCCCAATCTTGTACCACTGTAGCGGTAAAGTGTGAACCGTTATCACTTTGGATTTCCTCAGGAAGGGGAAGTGTGCTGAACCACCCTTTTAGGCCTTTCACTGTGTTGTTCCCGGTAGCTGATTTGAAGCTGGTGGCCATAGCGAGGCCAGAGATAATCTCCACTCCGACTAGGACGTATCTTTTCTCACCTGATGATCTCAAGGGCCCAATATAATCAATTTGCCATGAATGCCACAATGTTTTCTTGTCCCGAATGTGTAAAGGAGGCGCCTTACTCGGATGATCTTTATTGAGTCGTAGGCGACATTGTGAACAGGCGGTTACTACTTGTTCACACAGCTTAACCGACACAGGCCACCCCCGGGCTAGACCTTCCTGATACAGATCAGCACGGCCTGTATGGCCACGCTTAATATGTAACCATTCGAGTAAGCGTTCCCATTCCCGACCATCATCTACAATGTCAATTTGCTGCAACCGCGTGAGGCTATCTACCTGTTGGTTGAATTGAGCAGTGATCGAGTTCGAACGATCATGGCCTTTTACCCAACCAACGTGCAATGTTCTCTGTCCTCCCATTTCCAACAGTTGCTTCCAACTCTCTGTCTCCCAGATTGGGACTCTATTCACCTGCCAATCATTGGCTGCCCAGTGTCCAATCCATTCAGTGGCTCCTTTAAAAACAGCATATGAGTCAGTGTAAATGTAAGTAGCCCCACGTTGTGCAGCTAGTAGGACGGCTCTGAGTTCCCCTACTTGTGCGCTACCTTCTCCTGTTTCAATTGCTCTTTCCCCCGTTGCTACTTCCAGTGCTACGGCCTTGTATTTCCACTTATTGTTCTCACGGTGAGATGACGCATCAGTAAACCACACTCCTGTAAGATCACTGCCTTCTTTCAGAGGAGGTGCTTCTTGGATTGGAGATGGTCTGTTTGGTGGGGATTGGAACAATAGGGCACCATCTATATCCTTCTGGAGCTTGGATACTTTGATACTACCTTCAGAGATTGGCATGATATCATTAATGCCTTCTAAATAAGCATACCACTTTCGAACTGTGGGTTTCTGGGCAATGCCGGCTGGTGGTGCTGTCCCTTTACGGACCACATCTAGGAGACGAAAAGGGCCCCGAACAATCACGCTCTGTTCTCTCCTTATCTGCTCTGCTCGTTGCAATGCTCGCACCAGGGACAGTAAACCCTTCTCTAGGTCTGAATATCTGCTCTCAGTATCATTAAAGGAGTGAGAGCTAAATTCTAATGGTCTCTCCGGTCCTGCTGGTCCCTTTTGCCATAAGTTACAATGAGAACCATGTTCGCTGGACCCCCATTCTACATGGACAGGGTCAGTTGGATGTATGGGGCCAAGTTGTTGGAATAACCTTAGCTCTTTTATTAGCAATTCCAGTGCATTAGTATGTTGTTCAGTCCACTCCCAGGATTTACCTTTTTTGAGCAAACAATAAAGGGGGCGAGCAATGATGGAAAAGCCAGGGATGTGTTTACGCCAATAACTTAAAGTTCCCAGAACTTGCTGTAACTCCTTCGTGCTGGAAGGATTCTGTCCATGTTCTATTTTTTTCAGGGTATCCTGAGGGACAGAAGCAGCTCCCTTAATCCACCAGACCCCCAGGAATTTAACTTCCTGTGCAGGTCCCTGACATTTTGAGTCTGGAATTTCCAATCCCAAATCTGATAATGTTTTTCGGATGTTTTGCATCATGTCTTGTACACTTTCTTGGCTCTCTCCCCCCCTATTAAGATGTCGTCAATATATTGGTATACTGTACATCCCTGTGAAACAGGAATCTCTGATAGCGCTTTAGCTAAAGCATTATGAGCAATGGTGGGGGAATGTTTGTATCCTTGTGGAAGTCGGTTAAAGGTATATTGGACTCCTTTCCACGTGAATGCAAACTGCGCTTTGTCTTGCTCAAGGAGGGGAATCATAAAAAACATGTCTTTTACATCTAAGGCAGCCATCCAAGGATGGGCAGCTCCTTTTATCATTGTCACAATTTCCGCGATACTCGGAACCGCAGCGGTCAGGGGTGCAGTGTTGGCGTTTAACTTTCGGTAATCTACTGTGAAACGCCATTGCCCGGTTGGTTTCTTTACTGGCCACACCGGTGAATTATAAGGCGAGTGAGTCCTCTTAATGATGTTTCTTTTTTCTAAATCTGATACCACCCCGTCTGCTCCTGCAAGTGCAGCTGCAGGCAGTGGGTACTGTCGGACGTTGGTAATTTTAGAGGGAGGCAAAGGTATAGATGTTTCTAATAGGCCCAGTTTAACTGTGTCTAATCCTTTTTTGCGTCCTGCAAAACTCCACGCAGTTCCATCCGGGAATTTCCACATTCGCCCACGCAGCACGTCAAATCCTAGGAGGTTAGAATGTGAGGCACCCACTAACACTTCTGCCCTAGTCATTCGCTGCTCTCCCGGCAACCAGAGGTTAATTTTTGCAGTGGGGCATGTTTTTACCACACCATCAATTCCTGTGAAGTTGACTCTGCGTCGGGTGGGATTTATACCTAGAAGTTGTGCTGTTTCGTTAGTGATTGCAGACATTTGGGCTCCAGTATCAATAATAAAATTTACCAATATCTTCCGGGGTCCAACAGGAATGATAATAACGGGTTCGGAGTCTTTATGAGAGAGCCATTGAATTGCTAGTACCTGCCGGACAGGGTGGCTCACTGCCCTCCCCGGGGATAGGAGTTTTTTGGCTGGGACTCTGTCAAATCAATCAAGTTACGTTCCGGTGCAGAAGGCACAATTTTCTCACGACTTGGGGATTCTCTGGTTAGACTTTTCTCCCCAGCCACATTATTCTTTCTAGTTAGAGATTGGACTAGTGTACGGAGGTCTCCCGTAGGGACACCGTGCAAGAATTGTCGGGGCACCCCTAATTGTAGGGCTTTACGCCACAACTCATTCCGGTCCTTATCAGGCTTAAACCTTTCCTCCGATTTAGGGTTTTTAGTGTGAGTTCGGACTTGGCGAACCTTTCGGGGGTGTTCGGAGGATTTCTCACTAGTTAGGCTGGCCCAGCCCATTCGGCGCCCATATTGATCTATTTCCTGTACATATTCATTCCAGGTGGGCATGTAGTGACGACGGCCCCGCCTATGAGCACCCCGAGCCTCTCGTATACGATCTTGAGTACGAACAAGGAACGGTTTCAGGCAATCGGGAAGACCACGGATGAGAGGGGCTAATCGATCGGGGTCGATAGGGGCTGACATTGGGGATTTCCGAAATTCCTCTCTGTCATACATGGCTTGCAGACAAGCTGCTTTCCGTACAGCCGCAAACAGATCAGAGTAGCCTGTAGCTCTAATCTCTAACGGCTCCCCCCTCTCTCGCGGATCCATACCCCCTGCCCAATAGGCTGCTCGAGCAGTTAGGGAATAATTATGATCCCCAGGCATAGTGGTTAAAAACACTCCTGGTCCCCAAGAGTCTCCTGCTTCTTCCTCACTCAGCATAATTCTGTCCCCCCCTTCAGAAGAAACTCGCCACACGTACTCAACAGCTGACTCTTCTGGTCGCCTCGAATATTTCTCCCTTATTTTTGTTAACTCGGTTGGTGTCCGTGGAACGGTACGCACAGTGGTGTGAATTTCATCATCGTCATCAACCGCAGTTTCAGTTTTAACCAGAGGACGTAAAGGAAAAACTTGGGATTTCAAAGTAAAAGTCCTTTCCTCCTCATCTTCTTCGTCATCCTCACTATTAGACAAAAAATCTCCGGTCTGGGTTCCGGAATTTGGATAACACATTAACTTACGAATCTGTTGGACCTGGGTCGAGGGCTGCATTTTATCTAAGAGCCCAGTCACCCTTTCTAATAATATTTTAAGTTGAGCATTCTGGTTTCCTAAACATTCATTCTCACTCACAAGCTTATCGACGTGAGTTCTTAATTTTTCTCCTGTCTCCTTTTGCAAGGCTAATGATGACTTCAGCACCTCATTCTCCGATTTCAGGGTTGCATATTCTACAGCTGAAATCAGATTAGGAGCAGGGGTTTCTCTAGCTTCTTGTTGTGCACAAGATAAACAGGCGCCTAACGCAGCACAAATCACACCCTTGCCTTTCCCCGCTCTGAGCTTCTGTGAAACCCGACACTCTTCAATACGTTCCACCACTTTCTCTTCATCCTTCCAAAATTTTTGGGCCCACTCCTTCCCAGCCTGGGAAGGGGCACAATCATATTTTTGCAGCAGTTTATCCATGGCAATCCTGCCGACTACGCCAAATTCTGTTGCGTGAAACGGGGCCAAGCGGTTTTGGCAGAAGATAAACCCCCTTGCGTTCTAACACTCCTCACCGAGGTGGGAGGCTAGGTGCGGCTAGGTTTAAATTCTGAGTGATGCCCAATTCAGCACTATCAGTCCAATCGCGTTTAATATGTATTAAACTACTACGATTTGGATACACTAATAGTGGACTGCACCTTCAGTCTAGTCGTGCTCCTGAACTAGCACGGCCTCTCTGTAGTTTTGGTCGCGTTCAGTGAGAAAGCGGAACGACTAGCTACTTAAACAGTGCAGTTTATTTAAACAACAGATATACAGGTTCTTTAGGATTGCCGGTGATAAATACACTGTCTGCAAAGCACGTGCAAATAAAGATATTGCTAAGTATACAAACGCGCGACAAAATTATAAACGATACAGCCTGGCTATAAACGTAGGGTAGAGATTCTCTAGAGAAATTTCTAAGTCCCCGAGAAAGCGCTCGGTGTAATCGAAGTCTTACCCAAAGGCGTCCCTATGGGGGGGAAGAAAGGCTCAGCCCGTCGACTGATCCCGGAAATCAGCGGTGGAATTCTTCGCGATGGTGTCTTCCCTGACATCCCCTCTCTCTTGGGCTATTTTTATATTATTTTTTTATCTTCAAAGTGGAGTTTGAGTGACTTTAGTCATACATACTTTTATTATGATTAATGTATTCAAGGAGGAGTGTTCACACCTCGGGGGCGGATAGCCTCCGGGATGGAGGTGTGTTTTGGTACATTGTGGTGAGCAAAGTTCGCACAAAAGGACAGCATTTCATCAACATTTGACGAAATGTTGGCTCGGGTAGCGTGTAGGCCGCTTATCAGTTCCGTAGTACCATCTCGTCCCCATATCTGCTATTCGTCACAAGGGAAGGCCACGGAACAAGCGTGTTCCGTTCCATCCCTCGTGTAGTTTCGCAAACAACCTCGCGCAGGGAATCACAGATGTTGCATTCTTCGTGTGCTAGCTGTGGCTGTATTCTACCTCAGAAGCCTCTTGATTTTATGACTTTCCTTAATGTGTGAACAATGCTGTATTTTTGTATTCTTGGCCAATTTAGTAATTATTCCACATAATCCACCCCGTGACTACGGTCACTCAAGCTCCACGATAATCAATACTGATGGGGAATATCACATGTCCTCTTATGGCGAGGGATATCAAGTGCAAATACTTCTTGCGGGGTGATTAAGGGAGTTAAGCGTTTCATCATAATCCAAAGTCTAACATGCAAAACAATTGTCAAAGCAAAGCACAATACAGTGAGTACTAGTAGAACAACAACAGGATGGAGCATCTTGTTAAAAAGTCCTGTAGCTGTCGGTGACCATCCAAAGAGGGTGTCCCACCATTCATGTCCACCGTCTCTCTTGACCCTTTCCAGTACATGGTGTATTTCTTCAACATCATGATGGACAGTAATCAGAGTTCTTTGTCCATTTTCTTGGGCCTCTTTCAACAATCGCTTCAATTCATCGTGTTGTAGCAACTTCCTCACTAGTGAGAGATTCATTCCGATAGGGGTAGGCAGCAAATCTCGAATCAATGTGTAATTAGATTGTAGCAATTGAAAAGACGTAACAGGAGCTGAATAACTGAAGTCACATCCAATGATGTTAGTAAAGTTACAAACACAAAGATTTGAGTTATTACTTATATCTACTGCTATGTCATCTACGAATACAAAAGTACAGGGAGACCTCATGCAAACACACCCTTTCCCAATATATACAAGCACAGTTTCTGGGGTTTCATCAGGTTGTATCTCAAAATGACAAACATTCTGGTTGGTGTCAAGACAAATGTCTTGTGCCTTGAGAGTATTACTCTCACAAATGAATCCTTGTTGATCTCGTGAAATGCATGCTTCAACATCAACAGTTTGCCATTTATTCTCGTTTTGTTGTGCCCACACTCTATGCTCTACCGGATGGAGTATAGCTCCATGGTGATTCAACCCCAGTGCGATGATTGGGTATATGGTGTATACTGAGGCATTGCGTATCGTTAAGACAAAAGCTGTGGCTTTGCTCTCAGTGGGATCATAGGTGAAATTAACCAGATACCACCAGGATTGAAATTTTCTCTCAAACTCAATTGCATTATCCCATATTACTTTTCGAATTTCAGTGGGCAAGGTGCCTTCTTCACCTTCCCTTATAATTGCGGCTGTCATAGATTGCATCCACAGTTGGGCTTGGATACAACTAAGGGCCAAGGAAACATTGTTTTGGGTTGTACCAAGTGCATTTGTGATCAGCTGATGGTCTTTTTCACCTGTTTCCTCCCACTGAGGCAATATATTCGATAAAAGCCATTGGTGATTTCCCAATGCTGATAGAGAGGACTGTAGAGGATGTTTTAATTTGTCTAGATCACTAGTAGTTGTGACTAGTTTGTTTGCAAGTATCTCAGCATCTGTACTATTTAAGACTCCCAGTCCTGTTCCTAAGATACCAGTCACCTCTCTCTTCAGTCGTTGTGAGGTGTCAACAGTTCGCCGGCCTAACCATGCTGACCATCCTGCATAAGATGTACTCAGGAATGGTGAGCAGGTGGGTTTGATCGCAGAGATATTAATCTGCATTGACAATTCTACTCGTTTGAGGGAATATGTTGGGTTAAACGGTATTTGTTGTTGACCTGTGTGTTTAATGGCATAAGGGCCAATGTTAAAGGTGTAAGGAGTTAGACTAATGGAGGGCTGAGTAGCTACACCCTTGAAAGTTTGTGGGGGTGTAGGTTTTGGGTTCATTTCAACAGGTTCAGATGTATTTGAGTCAATCATAAATTCAAATAACAATTCCGTGCCCCTGTAGCCCCAAATACAATATACTATGATAGGTTTGATAAAGGTGAAGTTGTGCCAGCAATCTGAGTTTGGCTCTATAATTTTGTAACAATCAATCAGTGTTATATTTGTCCGGTTTAGTAGAGTCTACATGGATGGTTTCAATTACAGTTGGTCTATGGTGAGCAGACCCATTGATTACTCGGCAGCTAATTTGTATTTTCTTTCCTGGGACGGCTTCAAGCTTAGCCATTTGGAGTGAGTCTTTCCAACTCCATTTATCTCTGGAATATACTTCACTTCCTTGTATGACCAGAGTGGAGAGATTTAAATCCCTCATGTTTTCTAGTGTCTCAGTGCTTGCAGTGTATCGTGACAGTGCATTATCCCAAAGCTCATCATCAAGGGGCAGATTCTTAAGTCCGCTCAATAAGGTGTCATTATCGGGGGTTTCAGATAGTGGCAGTGGAACCAGACTAGTCTGTGGAGTTGAGTCAGGTTCGACTTTATCTATGCTTTGATCTATCTCATGTTTTGAAAACACCTCATTTTCATGTAGGACTACAGTGGCCAGGCTCAATTTTCCTTTTCCTGTTCCTGCCATCGCATTGTGTTTTACATAAGCTTGAGACCACGGCCATTCTGGGTCTCTTTGACTACAAACAACAGGGAGTAAAAAGATAAAACTGAATAGCATCAATTCCATCTGCCAATTCGTCATTCTAAAATTTAGGCCTCCAGATGGCCATACATAACAAAAATAATGTTATTGCCAGGATCAATGTCAGGATTCCCTGGAGACACTCGAGGTTAGCGTAGGCCAATGCGTCTGTCCACGTACAGTTCTTCCGAGGTTCCTGTAAGACACAAAGGAAAAGAAAATCTGCTCGGTCTCATTTGACCGACGGGGTTAAAAAGAGGGCGAGATCCACCGGGTGCTGATCCGGTGTATCTTCCCTGAACAGTCTTTGGCTTCCCGTGCATGGGGGTTTTTGGGAGTAGCTAACACCATTGGTACTGTGCCAATTTGAGGCATTTTCACTAACACAGGTTGCCCAGGGTGAAATTGTCCTAGGTATTTTCGTGGTTCATTGGGAACTTTTGGAGTGATGATATCAGCAGATACACAGAAAGCTTTCATTTTAGGACAGCCATCTCCACTCCATCTGTTATTTAATTGATAGATGGCATCATCCAATGGCAAATGCCAACCAGGTTCATGAGTTTTTGCAAAACGCTTAACCAATCCATTGGTGCGTTCAACAATGCCATTAGCCTGAGGATAATAGGGAGTATGAAATACCCATCGAATCCCTTCTTCTTTGGCCCAATCTTGTACCACTGTAGCGGTAAAGTGTGAACCGTTATCACTTTGGATTTCCTCAGGAAGGGGAAGTGTGCTGAACCACCCTTTTAGGCCTTTCACTGTGTTGTTCCCGGTAGCTGATTTGAAGCTGGTGGCCATAGCGAGGCCAGAGATAATCTCCACTCCGACTAGGACGTATCTTTTCTCACCTGATGATCTCAAGGGCCCAATATAATCAATTTGCCATGAATGCCACAATGTTTTCTTGTCCCGAATGTGTAAAGGAGGCGCCTTACTCGGATGATCTTTATTGAGTCGTAGGCGACATTGTGAACAGGCGGTTACTACTTGTTCACACAGCTTAACCGACACAGGCCACCCCCGGGCTAGACCTTCCTGATACAGATCAGCACGGCCTGTATGGCCACGCTTAATATGTAACCATTCGAGTAAGCGTTCCCATTCCCGACCATCATCTACAATGTCAATTTGCTGCAACCGCGTGAGGCTATCTACCTGTTGGTTGAATTGAGCAGTGATCGAGTTCGAACGATCATGGCCTTTTACCCAACCAACGTGCAATGTTCTCTGTCCTCCCATTTCCAACAGTTGCTTCCAACTCTCTGTCTCCCAGATTGGGACTCTATTCACCTGCCAATCATTGGCTGCCCAGTGTCCAATCCATTCAGTGGCTCCTTTAAAAACAGCATATGAGTCAGTGTAAATGTAAGTAGCCCCACGTTGTGCAGCTAGTAGGACGGCTCTGAGTTCCCCTACTTGTGCGCTACCTTCTCCTGTTTCAATTGCTCTTTCCCCCGTTGCTACTTCCAGTGCTACGGCCTTGTATTTCCACTTATTGTTCTCACGGTGAGATGACGCATCAGTAAACCACACTCCTGTAAGATCACTGCCTTCTTTCAGAGGAGGTGCTTCTTGGATTGGAGATGGTCTGTTTGGTGGGGATTGGAACAATAGGGCACCATCTATATCCTTCTGGAGCTTGGATACTTTGATACTACCTTCAGAGATTGGCATGATATCATTAATGCCTTCTAAATAAGCATACCACTTTCGAACTGTGGGTTTCTGGGCAATGCCGGCTGGTGGTGCTGTCCCTTTACGGACCACGTCTAGGAGACGAAAAGGGCCCCGAACAATCACGCTCTGTTCTCTCCTTATCTGCTCTGCTCGTTGCAATGCTCGCACCAGGGACAGTAAACCCTTCTCTAGGTCTGAATATCTGCTCTCAGTATCATTAAAGGAGTGAGAGCTAAATTCTAATGGTCTCTCCGGTCCTGCTGGTCCCTTTTGCCATAAGTTACAATGAGAACCATGTTCGCTGGACCCCCATTCTACATGGACAGGGTCAGTTGGATGTATGGGGCCAAGTTGTTGGAATAACCTTAGCTCTTTTATTAGCAATTCCAGTGCATTAGTATGTTGTTCAGTCCACTCCCAGGATTTACCTTTTTTGAGCAAACAATAAAGGGGGCGAGCAATGATGGAAAAGCCAGGGATGTGTTTACGCCAATAACTTAAAGTTCCCAGAACTTGCTGTAACTCCTTCGTGCTGGAAGGATTCTGTCCATGTTCTATTTTTTTCAGGGTATCCTGAGGGACAGAAGCAGCTCCCTTAATCTACCAGACCCCCAGGAATTTAACTTCCTGTGCAGGTCCCTGACATTTTGAGTCTGGAATTTCCAATCCCAAATCTGATAATGTTTTTCGGATGTTTTGCATCATGTCTTGTACACTTTCTTGGCTCTCTCCCCCCCTATTAAGATGTCGTCAATATATTGGTATACTGTACATCCCTGTGAAACAGGAATCTCTGATAGCGCTTTAGCTAAAGCATTATGAGCAATGGTGGGGGAATGTTTGTATCCTTGTGGAAGTCGGTTAAAGGTATATTGGACTCCTTTCCACGTGAATGCAAACTGCGCTTTGTCTTGCTCAAGGAGGGGAATCATAAAAAACATGTCTTTTACATCTAAGGCAGCCATCCAAGGATGGGCAGCTCCTTTTATCATTGTCACAATTTCCGCGATACTCGGAACCGCAGCGGTCAGGGGTGCAGCGTTGGCGTTTAACTTTCGGTAATCTACTGTGAAACGCCATTGCCCGGTTGGTTTCTTTACTGGCCACACCGGTGAATTATAAGGCGAGTGAGTCCTCTTAATGATGTTTCTTTTTTCTAAATCTGATACCACCCCGTCTGCTCCTGCAAGTGCAGCTGCAGGCAGTGGGTACTGTCGGACGTTGGTAATTTTAGAGGGAGGCAAAGGTATAGATGTTTCTAATAGGCCCAGTTTAACTGTGTCTAATCCTTTTTTGCGTCCTGCAAAACTCCACGCAGTTCCATCCGGGAATTTCCACATTCGCCCACGCAGCACGTCAAATCCTAGGAGGTTAGAATGTGAGGCACCCACTAACACTTCTGCCCTAGTCATTCGCTGCTCTCCCGGCAACCAGAGGTTAATTTTTGCAGTGGGGCATGTTTTTACCACACCATCAATTCCTGTGAAGTTGACTCTGCGTCGGGTGGGATTTATACCTAGAAGTTGTGCTGTTTCGTTAGTGATTGCAGACATTTGGGCTCCAGTATCAATAATAAAATTTACCAATATCTTCCGGGGTCCAACAGGAATGATAATAACGGGTTCGGAGTCTTTATGAGAGAGCCATTGAATTGCTAGTACCTGCCGGACAGGGTGGCTCACTGCCCTCCCCGGGGATAGGAGTTTTTTGGCTGGGACTCTGTCAAATCAATCAAGTTACGTTCCGGTGCAGAAGGCACAATTTTCTCACGACTTGGGGATTCTCTGGTTAGACTTTTCTCCCCAGCCACATTATTCTTTCTAGTTAGAGATTGGACTAGTGTACGGAGGTCTCCCGTAGGGACACCGTGCAAGAATTGTCGGGGCACCCCTAATTGTAGGGCTTTACGCCACAACTCATTCCGGTCCTTATCAGGCTTAAACCTTTCCTCCGATTTAGGGTTTTTAGTGTGAGTTCGGACTTGGCGAACCTTTCGGGGGTGTTCGGAGGATTTCTCACTAGTTAGGCTGGCCCAGCCCATTCGGCGCCCATATTGATCTATTTCCTGTACATATTCATTCCAGGTGGGCATGTAGTGACGACGGCCCCGCCTATGAGCACCCCGAGCCTCTCGTATACGATCTTGAGTACGAACAAGGAACGGTTTCAGGCAATCGGGAAGACCACGGATGAGAGGGGCTAATCGATCGGGGTCGATAGGGGCTGACATTGGGGATTTCCGAAATTCCTCTCTGTCATACATGGCTTGCAGACAAGCTGCTTTCCGTACAGCCGCAAACAGATCAGAGTAGCCTGTAGCTCTAATCTCTAACGGCTCCCCCCTCTCTCGCGGATCCATACCCCCTGCCCAATAGGCTGCTCGAGCAGTTAGGGAATAATTATGATCCCCAGGCATAGTGGTTAAAAACACTCCTGGTCCCCAAGAGTCTCCTGCTTCTTCCTCACTCAGCATAATTCTGTCCCCCCCTTCAGAAGAAACTCGCCACACGTACTCAACAGCTGACTCTTCTGGTCGCCTCGAATATTTCTCCCTTATTTTTGTTAACTCGGTTGGTGTCCGTGGAACGGTACGCACAGTGGTGTGAATTTCATCATCGTCATCAACCGCAGCTTCAGTTTTAACCAGAGGACGTAAAGGAAAAACTTGGGATTTCAAAGTAAAAGTCCTTTCCTCCTCATCTTCTTCGTCATCCTCACTATTAGACAAAAAATCTCCGGTCTGGGTTCCGGAATTTGGATAACACATTAACTTACGAATCTGTTGGACCTGGGTCGAGGGCTGCATTTTATCTAAGAGCCCAGTCACCCTTTCTAATAATATTTTAAGTTGAGCATTCTGGTTTCCTAAACATTCATTCTCACTCACAAGCTTATCGACGTGAGTTCTTAATTTTTCTCCTGTCTCCTTTTGCAAGGCTAATGATGACTTCAGCACCTCATTCTCCGATTTCAGGGTTGCATATTCTACAGCTGAAATCAGATTAGGAGCAGGGGTTTCTCTAGCTTCTTGTTGTGCACAAGATAAACAGGCGCCTAACACAGCACAAATCACACCCTTGCCTTTCCCCGCTCTGAGCTTCTGTGAAACCCGACACTCTTCAATACGTTCCACCACTTTCTCTTCATCCTTCCAAAATTTTTGGGCCCACTCCTTCCCAGCCTGGGAAGGGGCACAATCATATTTTTGCAGCAGTTTATCCATGGCAATCCTGCCGACTACGCCAAATTCTGTTGCGTGAAACGGGGCCAAGCGGTTTTGGCAGAAGATAAACCCCCTTGCGTTCTAACACTCCTCACCGAGGTGGGAGGCTAGGTGCAGCTAGGTTTAAATTCTGAGTGATGCCCAATTCAGCACTATCAGTCCAATCGCGTTTAATATGTATTAAACTACTACGATTTGGATACACTAATAGTGGACTGCACCTTCAGTCTAGTCGTGCTCCTGAACTAGCACGGCCTCTCTGTAGTTTTGGTCGCGTTCAGTGAGAAAGCGGAACGACTAGCTACTTAAACAGTGCAGTTTATTTAAACAACAGATATACAGGTTCTTTAGGATTGCCGGTGATAAATACACTGTCTGCAAAGCACGTGCAAATAAAGATATTGCTAAGTATACAAACGCGCGACAAAATTATAAACGATACAGCCTGGCTATAAACGTAGGGTAGAGATTCTCTAGAGAAATTTCTAAGTCCCCGAGAAAGCGCTCGGTGTAATCGAAGTCTTACCCAAAGGCGTCCCTATGGGGGGGAAGAAAGGCTCAGCCCGTCGACTGATCCCGGAAATCAGCGGTGGAATTCTTCGCGATGGTGTCTTCCCTGACATCCCCTCTCTCTTGGGCTATTTTTATATTATTTTTTTATCTTCAAAGTGGAGTTTGAGTGACTTTAGTCATACATACTTTTATTATGATTAATGTATTCAAGGAGGAGTGTTCACACCTCGGGGGCGGATAGCCTCCGGGATGGAGGTGTGTTTTGGTACATTGTGGTGAGCAAAGTTCGCACAAAAGGACAGCATTTCATCAACATTTGACGAAAGGTTGGCTCGGGTAGCGTGTAGGCCGCTTATCAGTTCCGTAGTACCATCTCGTCCCCATATCTGCTATTCGTCACAAGGGAAGGCCACGGAACAAGCGTGTTCCGTTCCATCCCTCGTGTAGTTTCGCAAACAACCTCGCGCAGGGAATCACAGATGTTGCATTCTTCGTGTGCTAGCTGTGGCTGTATTCTACCTCAGAAGCCTCTTGATTTTATGACTTTCCTTAATGTGTGAACAATGCTGTATTTTTGTATTCTTGGCCAATTTAGTAATTATTCCACATAATCCACCCCGTGACTACAGTCACTCAAGCTCCACGATAATCAATACTGATGGGGAATATCACATGTCCTCTTATGGCGAGGGATATCAAGTGCAAATACTTCTTGCGGGGTGATTAAGCGAGTTAAGCGTTTCATCATAATCCAAAGTCTAACATGCAAAACAATTGTCAAAGCAAAGCACAATACAGTGAGTACTAGTAGAACAACAACAGGATGGAGCATCTTGTTAAAAAGTCCTGTAGCTGTCGGTGACCATCCAAAGAGGGTGTCCCGCCATTCATGTCCACCGTCTCTCTTGACCCTTTCCAGTACATGGTGTATTTCTTCAACCTCATGATGGACAGTAATCAGAGTTCTTTGTCCATTTTCTTGGGCCTCTTTCAACAATCGCTTCAATTCATCGTGTTGTAGCAACTTCCTCACTAGTGAGAGATTCATTCCGATAGGGGTAGGCAGCAAATCTCGAATCAATGTGTAATTAGATTGTAGCAATTGAAAAGACGTAACAGGAGCTGAATAACTGAAGTCACATCCAATGATGTTAGTAAAGTTACAAACACAAAGATTTGAGTTATTACTTATATCTACTGCTATGTCATCTACGAATACAAAAGTACAGGGAGACCTCATGCAAACACACCCTTTCCCAATATATACAAGCACAGTTTCTGGGGTTTCATCAGGTTGTATCTCAAAATGACAAACATTCTGGTTGGTGTCAAGACAAATGTCTTGTGCCTTGAGAGTATTACTCTCACAAATGAATCCTTGTTGATCTCGTGAAATGCATGCTTCAACATCAACAGTTTGCCATTTATTCTCGTTTTGTTGTGCCCACGCTCTATGCTCTACCGGATGGAGTATAGCTCCATGGTGATTCAACCCCAGTGCGATGATTGGGTATATGGTGTATACTGAGGCATTGCGTATCGTTAAGACAAAAGCTGTGGCTTTGCTCTCAGTGGGATCATAGGTGAAATTAACCAGATACCACCAGGACTGAAATTTTCTCTCAAACTCAATTGCATTATCCCATATTACTTTTCGAATTTCAGTGGGCAAGGTGCCTTCTTCACCTTCCCTTATAATTGCGGCTGTCATAGATTGCATCCACAGTTGGGCTTGGATACAACTAAGGGCCAAGGAAACATTGTTTGGGGTTGTACCAAGTGCATTTGTGATCAGCTGATGGTCTTTTTCACCTGTTTCCTCCCACTGAGGCAATATATTCGATAAAAGCCATTGGTGATTTCCCAATGCTGATAGAGAGGACTGTAGAGGATGTTTTAATTTGTCTAGATCACTAGTAGTTGTGACTAGTTTGTTTGCAAGTATCTCAGCATCTGTACTATTTAAGACTCCCAGTCCTGTTCCTAAGATACCAGTCACCTCTCTCTTCAGTCGTTGTGAGGTGTCAACAGTTCGCCGGCCTAACCATGCTGACCATCCTGCATAAGATGTACTCAGGAATGGTGAGCAGGTGGGTTTGATCGCAGAGATATTAATCTGCATTGACAATTCTACTCGTTTGAGGGAATATGTTGGGTTAAACGGTATTTGTTGTTGACCTGTGTGTTTAATGGCATAAGGTCCAATGTTAAAGGTGTAAGGAGTTAGACTAATGGAGGGCTGAGTAGCTACACCCTTGAAAGTTTGTGGGGGTGTAGGTTTTGGGTTCATTTCAACAGGTTCAGATGTATTTGAGTCAATCATAAATTCAAATAACAATTCCGTGCCCCTGTAGCCCCAAATACAATATACTATGATAGGTTTGATAAAGGTGAAGTTGTGCCAGCAATCTGAGTTTGGCTCTATAATTTTGTAACAATCAATCAGTGTTATATTTGTCCGGTTTAGTAGAGTCTACATGGATGGTTTCAATTACAGTTGGTCTATGGTGAGCAGACCCATTGATTACTCGGCAGCTAATTTGTATTTTCTTTCCTGGGACGGCTTCAAGCTTAGCCATTTGGAGTGAGTCTTTCCAACTCCATTTATCTCTGGAATATACTTCACTTCCTTGTATAACCAGAGTGGAGAGATTTAAATCCCTCATGTTTTCTAGTGTCTCAGTGCTTGCAGCGTATCGTGACAGTGCATTATCCCAAAGCTCATCATCAAGGGGCAGATTCTTAAGTCCGCTCAATAAGGTGTCATTATCGGGGGTTTCAGATAGTGGCAGTGGAACCAGACTAGTCTGTGGAGTTGAGTCAGGTTCGACTTTATCTATGCTTTGATCTATCTCATGTTTTGAAAACACCTCATTTTCATGTAGGACTACAGTGGCCAGGCTCAATTTTCCTTTTCCTGTTCCTGCCATCGCATTGTGTTTTACATAAGCTTGAGACCACGGCCATTCTGGGTCTCTTTGACTACAAACAACAGGGAGTAAAAAGATAAAACTGAATAGCATCAATTCCATCTGCCAATTCGTCATTCTAAAATTTAGGCCTCCAGATGGCCATACATAACAAAAATAATATTATTGCCAGGATCAATGTCAGGATTCCCTGGAGACACTCGAGGTTAGCGTAGGCCAATGCGTCTGTCCACGTACAGTTCTTCCGAGGTTCCTGTAAGACACAAAGGAAAAGAAAATCTGCTCGGTCTCATTTGACCGACGGGGTTAAAAAGAGGGCGAGATCCACCGGGTGCTGATCCGGTGTATCTTCCCTGAACAGTCTTTGGCTTCCCGTGCATGGGGGTTTTTGGGAGTAGCTAACACCATTGGTACTGTGCCAATTTGAGGCATTTTCACTAACACAGGTTGCCCAGGGTGAAATTGTCCCAGGTATTTTCGTGGTTCATTGGGAACTTTTGGAGTGATGATAGCAGCAGATACACAGAAAGCTTTCATTTTAGGACAGCCATCTCCACTCCATCTGTTATTTAATTGATAGATGGCATCATCCAATCGCAAATGCCAACCAGGTTCATGAGTTTTTGCAAAACGCTTAACCAATCCATTGGTGCGTTCAACAATGCCATTAGCCTGAGGATAATAGGGAGTATGAAATACCCATCGAATCCCTTCTTCTTTGGCCCAATCTTGTACCACTGTAGCGGTAAAGTGTGAACCGTTATCACTTTGGATTTCCTCAGGAAGGGGAAGTGTGCTGAACCACCCTTTTAGGCCTTTCACTGTGTTGTTCCCGGTAGCTGATTTGAAGCTGGTGGCCATAGCGAGGCCAGAGATAATCTCCACTCCGACTAGGACGTATCTTTTCTCACCTGATGATCTCAAGGGCCCAATATAATCAATTTGCCATGAATGCCACAATGTTTTCTTGTCCCGAATGTGTAAAGGAGGCGCCTTACTCGGATGATCTTTATTGAGTCGTAGGCGACATTGTGAACAGGCGGTTACTACTTGTTCACACAGCTTAACCGACACAGGCCACCCCCGGGCTAGACCTTCCTGATACAGATCAGCACGGCCTGTATGGCCACGCTTAATATGTAACCATTCGAGTAAGCGTTCCCATTCCCGACCATCATCTACAATGTCAATTTGCTGCAACCGCGTGAGGCTATCTACCTGTTGGTTGAATTGAGCAGTGATCGAGTTCGAACGATCATGGCCTTTTACCCAACCAACGTGCAATGTTCTCTGTCCTCCCATTTCCAACAGTTGCTTCCAACTCTCTGTCTCCCAGATTGGGACTCTATTCACCTGCCAATCATTGGCTGCCCAGTGTCCAATCCATTCAGTGGCTCCTTTAAAAACAGCATATGAGTCAGTGTAAATGTAAGTAGCCCCACGTTGTGCAGCTAGTAGGACGGCTCTGAGTTCCCCTACTTGTGCGCTACCTTCTCCTGTTTCAATTGCTCTTTCCCCCGTTGCTACTTCCAGTGCTACGGCCTTGTATTTCCACTTATTGTTCTCACGGTGAGATGACGCATCAGTAAACCACACTCCTGTAAGATCACTGCCTTCTTTCAGAGGAGGTGCTTCTTGGATTGGAGATGGTCTGTTTGGTGGGGATTGGAACAATAGGGCACCATCTATATCCTTCTGGAGCTTGGATACTTTGATACTACCTTCAGAGATTGGCATGATATCATTAATGCCTTCTAAATAAGCATACCACTTTCGAACTGTGGGTTTCTGGGCAATGCCGGCTGGTGGTGCTGTCCCTTTACGGACCACATCTAGGAGACGAAAAGGGCCCCGAACAATCACGCTCTGTTCTCTCCTTATCTGCTCTGCTCGTTGCAATGCTCGCACCAGGGACAGTAAACCCTTCTCTAGGTCTGAATATCTGCTCTCAGTATCATTAAAGGAGTGAGAGCTAAATTCTAATGGTCTCTCCGGTCCTGCTGGTCCCTTTTGCCATAAGTTACAATGAGAGCCATGTTCGCTGGACCCCCATTCTACATGGACAGGGTCAGTTGGATGTATGGGGCCAAGTTGTTGGAATAACCTTAGCTCTTTTATTAGCAATTCCAGTGCATTAGTATGTTGTTCAGTCCACTCCCAGGATTTACCTTTTTTGAGCAAACAATAAAGGGGGCGAGCAATGATGGAAAAGCCAGGGATGTGTTTACGCCAATAACTTAAAGTTCCCAGAACTTGCTGTAACTCCTTCGTGCTGGAAGGATTCTGTCCATGTTCTATTTTTTTCAGGGTATCCTGAGGGACAGAAGCAGCTCCCTTAATCCACCAGACCCCCAGGAATTTAACTTCCTGTGCAGGTCCCTGACATTTTGAGTCTGGAATTTCCAATCCCAAATCTGATAATGTTTTTCGGATGTTTTGCATCATGTCTTGTACACTTTCTTGGCTCTCTCCCCCCCTATTAAGATGTCGTCAATATATTGGTATACTGTACATCCCTGTGAAACAGGAATCTCTGATAGCGCTTTAGCTAAAGCATTATGAGCAATGGTGGGGGAATGTTTGTATCCTTGTGGAAGTCGGTTAAAGGTATATTGGACTCCTTTCCACGTGAATGCAAACTGCGCTTTGTCTTGCTCAAGGAGGGGAATCATAAAAAACATGTCTTTTACATCTAAGGCAGCCATCCAAGGATGGGCAGCTCCTTTTATCATTGTCACAATTTCCGCGATACTCGGAACCGCAGCGGTCAGGGGTGCAGTGTTGGCGTTTAACTTTCGGTAATCTACTGTGAAACGCCATTGCCCGGTTGGTTTCTTTACTGGCCACACCGGTGAATTATAAGGCGAGTGAGTCCTCTGAATGATGTTTCTTTTTTCTAAATCTGATACCACCCCGTCTGCTCCTGCAAGTGCAGCTGCAGGCAGTGGGTACTGTCGGACGTTGGTAATTTTAGAGGGAGGCAAAGGTATAGATGTTTCTAATAGGCCCAGTTTAACTGTGTCTAATCCTTTTTTGCGTCCTGCAAAACTCCACGCAGTTCCATCCGGGAATTTCCACATTCGCCCACGCAGCACGTCAAATCCTAGGAGGTTAGAATGTGAGGCACCCACTAACACTTCTGCCCTAGTCATTCGCTGCTCTCCCGGCAACCAGAGGTTAATTTCTGCAGTGGGGCATGTTTTTACCACACCATCAATTCCTGTGAAGTTGACTCTGCGTCGGGTGGGATTTATACCTAGAAGTTGTGCTGTTTCGTTAGTGATTGCAGACATTTGGGCTCCAGTATCAATAATAAAATTTACCAATATCTTCCGGGGTCCAACAGGAATGATAATAACGGGTTCGGAGTCTTTATGAGAGAGCCATTGAATTGCTAGTACCTGCCGGACAGGGTGGCTCACTGCCCTCCCCGGGGATAGGAGTTTTTTGGCTGGGACTCTGTCAAATCAATCAAGTTACGTTCCGGTGCAGAAGGCACAATTTTCTCACGACTTGGGGATTCTCTGGTTAGACTTTTCTCCCCAGCCACATTATTCTTTCTAGTTAGAGATTGGACTAGTGTACGGAGGTCTCCCGTAGGGACACCGTGCAAGAATTGTCGGGGCACCCCTAATTGTAGGGCTTTACGCCACAACTCATTCCGGTCCTTATCAGGCTTAAACCTTTCCTCCGATTTAGGGTTTTTAGTGTGAGTTCGGACTTGGCGAACCTTTCGGGGGTGTTCGGAGGATTTCTCACTAGTTAGGCTGGCCCAGCCCATTCGGCGCCCATATTGATCTATTTCCTGTACATATTCATTCCAGGTGGGCATGTAGTGACGACGGCCCCGCCTATGAGCACCCCGAGCCTCTCGTATACGATCTTGAGTACGAACAAGGAACGGTTTCAGGCAATCGGGAAGACCACGGATGAGAGGGGCTAATCGATCGGGGTCGATAGGGGCTGACATTGGGGATTTCCGAAATTCCTCTCTGTCATACATGGCTTGCAGACAAGCTGCTTTCCGTACAGCCGCAAACAGATCAGAGTAGCCTGTAGCTCTAATCTCTAACGGCTCCCCCCTCTCTCGCGGATCCATACCCCCTGCCCAATAGGCTGCTCGAGCAGTTAGGGAATAATTATGATCCCCAGGCATAGTGGTTAAAAACACTCCTGGTCCCCAAGAGTCTCCTGCTTCTTCCTCACTCAGCATAATTCTGTCCCCCCCTTCAGAAGAAACTCGCCACACGTACTCAACAGCTGACTCTTCTGGTCGCCTCGAATATTTCTCCCTTATTTTTGTTAACTCGGTTGGTGTCCGTGGAACGGTACGCACAGTGGTGTGAATTTCATCATCGTCATCAACCGCAGCTTCAGTTTTAACCAGAGGACGTAAAGGAAAAACTTGGGATTTCAAAGTAAAAGTCCTTTCCTCCTCATCTTCTTCGTCATCCTCACTATTAGACAAAAAATCTCCGGTCTGGGTTCCGGAATTTGGATAACACATTAACTTACGAATCTGTTGGACCTGGGTCGAGGGCTGCATTTTATCTAAGAGCCCAGTCACCCTTTCTAATAATATTTTAAGTTGAGCATTCTGGTTTCCTAAACATTCATTCTCACTCACAAGCTTATCGACGTGAGTTCTTAATTTTTCTCCTGTCTCCTTTTGCAAGGCTAATGATGACTTCAGCACCTCATTCTCCGATTTCAGGGTTGCATATTCTACAGCTGAAATCAGATTAGGAGCAGGGGTTTCTCTAGCTTCTTGTTGTGCACAAGATAAACAGGCGCCTAACGCAGCACAAATCACACCCTTGCCTTTCCCCGCTCTGAGCTTCTGTGAAACCCGACACTCTTCAATACGTTCCACCACTTTCTCTTCATCCTTCCAAAATTTTTGGGCCCACTCCTTCCCAGCCTGGGAAGGGGCACAATCATATTTTTGCAGCAGTTTATCCATGGCAATCCTGCCGACTACGCCAAATTCTGTTGCGTGAAACGGGGCCAAGCGGTTTTGGCAGAAGATAAACCCCCTTGCGTTCTAACACTCCTCACCGAGGTGGGAGGCTAGGTGCGGCTAGGTTTAAATTCTGAGTGATGCCCAATTCAGCACTATCAGTCCAATCGCGTTTAATATGTATTAAACTACTACGATTTGGATACACTAATAGTGGACTGCACCTTCAGTCTAGTCGTGCTCCTGAACTAGCACGGCCTCTCTGTAGTTTTGGTCGCGTTCAGTGAGAAAGCGGAACGACTAGCTACTTAAACAGTGCAGTTTATTTAAACAACAGATATACAGGTTCTTTAGGATTGCCGGTGATAAATACACTGTCTGCAAAGCACGTGCAAATAAAGATATTGCTAAGTATACAAACGCGCGACAAAATTATAAACGATACAGCCTGGCTATAAACGTAGGGTAGAGATTCTCTAGAGAAATTTCTAAGTCCCCGAGAAAGCGCTCGGTGTAATCGAAGTCTTACCCAAAGGCGTCCCTATGGGGGGGAAGAAAGGCTCAGCCCGTCGACTGATCCCGGAAATCAGCGGTGGAATTCTTCGCGATGGTGTCTTCCCTGACATCCCCTCTCTCTTGGGCTATTTTTATATTATTTTTTTATCTTCAAAGTGGAGTTTGAGTGACTTTAGTCATACATACTTTTATTATGATTAATGTATTCAAGGAGGAGTGTTCACACCTCGGGGGCGGATAGCCTCCGGGATGGAGGTGTGTTTTGGTACATTGTGGTGAGCAAAGTTCGCACAAAAGGACAGCATTTCATCAACATTTGACGAAAGGTTGGCTCGGGTAGCGTGTAGGCCGCTTATCAGTTCCGTAGTACCATCTCGTCCCCATATCTGCTATTCGTCACAAGGGAAGGCCACGGAACAAGCGTGTTCCGTTCCATCCCTCGTGTAGTTTCGCAAACAACCTCGCGCAGGGAATCACAGATGTTGCATTCTTCGTGTGCTAGCTGTGGCTGTATTCTACCTCAGAAGCCTCTTGATTTTATGACTTTCCTTAATGTGTGAACAATGCTGTATTTTTGTATTCTTGGCCAATTTAGTAATTATTCCACATAATCCACCCCGTGACTACAGTCACTCAAGCTCCACGATAATCAATACTGATGGGGAATATCACATGTCCTCTTATGGCGAGGGATATCAAGTGCAAATACTTCTTGTGGGGTGATTAAGCGAGTTAAGCGTTTCATCATAATCCAAAGTCTAACATGCAAAACAATTGTCAAAGCAAAGCACAATACAGTGAGTACTAGTAGAACAACAACAGGATGGAGCATCTTGTTAAAAAGTCCTGTAGCTGTCGGTGACCATCCAAAGAGGGTGTCCCACCATTCATGTCCACCGTCTCTCTTGACCCTTTCCAGTACATGGTGTATTTCTTCAACATCATGATGGACAGTAATCAGAGTTCTTTGTCCATTTTCTTGGGCCTCTTTCAACAATCGCTTCAATTCATCGTGTTGTAGCAACTTCCTCACTAGTGAGAGATTCATTCCGATAGGGGTAGGCAGCAAATCTCGAATCAATGTGTAATTAGATTGTAGCAATTGAAAAGACGTAACAGGAGCTGAATAACTGAAGTCACATCCAATGATGTTAGTAAAGTTACAAACACAAAGATTTGAGTTATTACTTATATCTACTGCTATGTCATCTACGAATACAAAAGTACAGGGAGACCTCATGCAAACACACCCTTTCCCAATATATACAAGCACAGTTTCTGGGGTTTCATCAGGTTGTATCTCAAAATGACAAACATTCTGGTTGGTGTCAAGACAAATGTCTTGTGCCTTGAGAGTATTACTCTCACAAATGAATCCTTGTTGATCTCGTGAAATGCATGCTTCAACATCAACAGTTTGCCATTTATTCTCGTTTTGTTGTGCCCACGCTCTATGCTCTACCGGATGGAGTATAGCTCCATGGTGATTCAACCCCAGTGCGATGATTGGGTATATGGTGTATACTGAGGCATTGCGTATCGTTAAGACAAAAGCTGTGGCTTTGCTCTCAGTGGGATCATAGGTGAAATTAACCAGATACCACCAGGACTGAAATTTTCTCTCAAACTCAATTGCATTATCCCATATTACTTTTCGAATTTCAGTGGGCAAGGTGCCTTCTTCACCTTCCCTTATAATTGCGGCTGTCATAGATTGCATCCACAGTTGGGCTTGGATACAACTAAGGGCCAAGGAAACATTGTTTTGGGTTGTACCAAGTGCATTTGTGATCAGCTGATGGTCTTTTTCACCTGTTTCCTCCCACTGAGGCAATATATTCGATAAAAGCCATTGGTGATTTCCCAATGCTGATAGAGAGGACTGTAGAGGATGTTTTAATTTGTCTAGATCACTAGTAGTTGTGACTAGTTTGTTTGCAAGTATCTCAGCATCTGTACTATTTAAGACTCCCAGTCCTGTTCCTAAGATACCAGTCACCTCTCTCTTCAGTCGTTGTGAGGTGTCAACAGTTCGCCGGCCTAACCATGCTGACCATCCTGCATAAGATGTACTCAGGAATGGTGAGCAGGTGGGTTTGATCGCAGAGATATTAATCTGCATTGACAATTCTACTCGTTTGAGGGAATATGTTGGGTTAAACGGTATTTGTTGTTGACCTGTGTGTTTAATGGCATAAGGTCCAATGTTAAAGGTGTAAGGAGTTAGACTAATGGAGGGCTGAGTAGCTACACCCTTGAAAGTTTGTGGGGGTGTAGGTTTTGGGTTCATTTCAACAGGTTCAGATGTATTTGAGTCAATCATAAATTCAAATAACAATTCCGTGCCCCTGTAGCCCCAAATACAATATACTATGATAGGTTTGATAAAGGTGAAGTTGTGCCAGCAATCTGAGTTTGGCTCTATAATTTTGTAACGATCAATCAGTGTTATATTTGTCCGGTTTAGTAGAGTCTACATGGATGGTTTCAATTACAGTTGGTCTATGGTGAGCAGACCCATTGATTACTCGGCAGCTAATTTGTATTTTCTTTCCTGGGACGGCTTCAAGCTTAGCCATTTGGAGTGAGTCTTTCCAACTCCATTTATCTCTGGAATATACTTCACTTCCTTGTATGACCAGAGTGGAGAGATTTAAATCCCTCATGTTTTCTAGTGTCTCAGTGCTTGCAGTGTATCGTGACAGTGCATTATCCCAAAGCTCATCATCAAGGGGCAGATTCTTAAGTCCGCTCAATAAGGTGTCATTATCGGGGGTTTCAGATAGTGGCAGTGGAACCAGACTAGTCTGTGGAGTTGAGTCAGGTTCGACTTTATCTATGCTTTGATCTATCTCATGTTTTGAAAACACCTCATTTTCATGTAGGACTACAGTGGCCAGGCTCAATTTTCCTTTTCCTGTTCCTGCCATCGCATTGTGTTTTACATAAGCTTGAGACCACGGCCATTCTGGGTCTCTTTGACTACAAACAACAGGGAGTAAAAAGATAAAACTGAATAGCATCAATTCCATCTGCCAATTCGTCATTCTAAAATTTAGGCCTCCAGATGGCCATACATAACAAAAATAATATTATTGCCAGGATCAATGTCAGGATTCCCTGGAGACACTCGAGGTTAGCGTAGGCCAATGCGTCTGTCCACGTACAGTTCTTCCGAGGTTCCTGTAAGACACAAAGGAAAAGAAAATCTGCTCGGTCTCATTTGACCGACGGGGTTAAAAAGAGGGCGAGATCCACCGGGTGCTGATCCGGTGTATCTTCCCTGAACAGTCTTTGGCTTCCCGTGCATGGGGGTTTTTGGGAGTAGCTAACACCATTGGTACTGTGCCAATTTGAGGCATTTTCACTAACACAGGTTGCCCAGGGTGAAATTGTCCCAGGTATTTTCGTGGTTCATTGGGAACTTTTGGAGTGATGATATCAGCAGATACACAGAAAGCTTTCATTTTAGGACAGCCATCTCCACTCCATCTGTTATTTAATTGATAGATGGCATCATCCAATCGCAAATGCCAACCAGGTTCATGAGTTTTTGCAAAACGCTTAACCAATCCATTGGTGCGTTCAACAATGCCATTAGCCTGAGGATAATAGGGAGTATGAAATACCCATCGAATCCCTTCTTCTTTGGCCCAATCTTGTACCACTGTAGCGGTAAAGTGTGAACCGTTATCACTTTGGATTTCCTCAGGAAGGGGAAGTGTGCTGAACCACCCTTTTAGGCCTTTCACTGTGTTGTTCCCGGTAGCTGATTTGAAGCTGGTGGCCATAGCGAGGCCAGAGATAATCTCCACTCCGACTAGGACGTATCTTTTCTCACCTGATGATCTCAAGGGCCCAATATAATCAATTTGCCATGAATGCCACAATGTTTTCTTGTCCCGAATGTGTAAAGGAGGCGCCTTACTCGGATGATCTTTATTGAGTCGTAGGCGACATTGTGAACAGGCGGTTACTACTTGTTCACACAGCTTAACCGACACAGGCCACCCCCGGGCTAGACCTTCCTGATACAGATCAGCACGGCCTGTATGGCCACGCTTAATATGTAACCATTCGAGTAAGCGTTCCCATTCCCGACCATCATCTACAATGTCAATTTGCTGCAACCGCGTGAGGCTATCTACCTGTTGGTTGAATTGAGCAGTGATCGAGTTCGAACGATCATGGCCTTTTACCCAACCGATGTGCAATGTTCTCTGTCCTCCCATTTCCAACAGTTGCTTCCAACTCTCTGTCTCCCAGATTGGGACTCTATTCACCTGCCAATCATTGGCTGCCCAGTGTCCAATCCATTCAGTGGCTCCTTTAAAAACAGCATATGAGTCAGTGTAAATGTAAGTAGCCCCACGTTGTGCAGCTAGTAGGACGGCTCTGAGTTCCCCTACTTGTGCGCTACCTTCTCCTGTTTCAATTGCTCTTTCCCCCGTTGCTACTTCCAGTGCTACGGCCTTGTATTTCCACTTATTGTTCTCACGGTGAGATGACGCATCAGTAAACCACACTCCTGTAAGATCACTGCCTTCTTTCAGAGGAGGTGCTTCTTGGATTGGAGATGGTCTGTTTGGTGGGGATTGGAACAATAGGGCACCATCTATATCCTTCTGGAGCTTGGATACTTTGATACTACCTTCAGAGATTGGCATGATATCATTAATGCCTTCTAAATAAGCATACCACTTTCGAACTGTGGGTTTCTGGGCAATGCCGGCTGGTGGTGCTGTCCCTTTACGGACCACATCTAGGAGACGAAAAGGGCCCCGAACAATCACGCTCTGTTCTCTCCTTATCTGCTCTGCTCGTTGCAATGCTCGCACCAGGGACAGTAAACCCTTCTCTAGGTCTGAATATCTGCTCTCAGTATCATTAAAGGAGTGAGAGCTAAATTCTAATGGTCTCTCCGGTCCTGCTGGTCCCTTTTGCCATAAGTTACAATGAGAACCATGTTCGCTGGACCCCCATTCTACATGGACAGGGTCAGTTGGATGTATGGGGCCAAGTTGTTGGAATAACCTTAGCTCTTTTATTAGCAATTCCAGTGCATTAGTATGTTGTTCAGTCCACTCCCAGGATTTACCTTTTTTGAGCAAACAATAAAGGGGGCGAGCAATGATGGAAAAGCCAGGGATGTGTTTACGCCAATAACTTAAAGTTCCCAGAACTTGCTGTAACTCCTTCGTGCTGGAAGGATTCTGTCCATGTTCTATTTTTTTCAGGGTATCCTGAGGGACAGAAGCAGCTCCCTTAATCCACCAGACCCCCAGGAATTTAACTTCCTGTGCAGGTCCCTGACATTTTGAGTCTGGAATTTCCAATCCCAAATCTGATAATGTTTTTCGGATGTTTTGCATCATGTCTTGTACACTTTCTTGGCTCTCTCCCCCCCTATTAAGATGTCGTCAATATATTGGTATACTGTACATCCCTGTGAAACAGGAATCTCTGATAGCGCTTTAGCTAAAGCATTATGAGCAATGGTGGGGGAATGTTTGTATCCTTGTGGAAGTCGGTTAAAGGTATATTGGACTCCTTTCCACGTGAATGCAAACTGCGCTTTGTCTTGCTCAAGGAGGGGAATCATAAAAAACATGTCTTTTACATCTAAGGCAGCCATCCAAGGATGGGCAGCTCCTTTTATCATTGTCACAATTTCCGCGATACTCGGAACCGCAGCGGTCAGGGGTGCAGTGTTGGCGTTTAACTTTCGGTAATCTACTGTGAAACGCCATTGCCCGGTTGGTTTCTTTACTGGCCACACCGGTGAATTATAAGGCGAGTGAGTCCTCTTAATGATGTTTCTTTTTTCTAAATCTGATACCACCCCGTCTGCTCCTGCAAGTGCAGCTGCAGGCAGTGGGTACTGTCGGACGTTGGTAATTTTAGAGGGAGGCAAAGGTATAGATGTTTCTAATAGGCCCAGTTTAACTGTGTCTAATCCTTTTTTGCGTCCTGCAAAACTCCACGCAGTTCCATCCGGGAATTTCCACATTCGCCCACGCAGCACGTCAAATCCTAGGAGGTTAGAATGTGAGGCACCCACTAACACTTCTGCCCTAGTCATTCGCTGCTCTCCCGGCAACCAGAGGTTAATTTTTGCAGTGGGGCATGTTTTTACCACACCATCAATTCCTGTGAAGTTGACTCTGCGTCGGGTGGGATTTATACCTAGAAGTTGTGCTGTTTCGTTAGTGATTGCAGACATTTGGGCTCCAGTATCAATAATAAAATTTACCAATATCTTCCGGGGTCCAACAGGAATGATAATAACGGGTTCGGAGTCTTTATGAGAGAGCCATTGAATTGCTAGTACCTGCCGGACAGGGTGGCTCACTGCCCTCCCCGGGGATAGGAGTTTTTTGGCTGGGACTCTGTCAAATCAATCAAGTTACGTTCCGGTGCAGAAGGCACAATTTTCTCACGACTTGGGGATTCTCTGGTTAGACTTTTCTCCCCAGCCACATTATTCTTTCTAGTTAGAGATTGGACTAGTGTACGGAGGTCTCCCGTAGGGACACCGTGCAAGAATTGTCGGGGCACCCCTAATTGTAGGGCTTTACGCCACAACTCATTCCGGTCCTTATCAGGCTTAAACCTTTCCTCCGATTTAGGGTTTTTAGTGTGAGTTCGGACTTGGCGAACCTTTCGGGGGTGTTCGGAGGATTTCTCACTAGTTAGGCTGGCCCAGCCCATTCGGCGCCCATATTGATCTATTTCTTGTACATATTCATTCCAGGTGGGCATGTAGTGACGACGGCCCTGCCTATGAGCACCCCGAGCCTCTCGTATACGATCTTGAGTACGAACAAGGAACGGTTTCAGGCAATCGGGAAGACCACGGATGAGAGGGGCTAATCGATCGGGGTCGATAGGGGCTGACATTGGGGATTTCCGAAATTCCTCTCTGTCATACATGGCTTGCAGACAAGCTGCTTTCCGTACAGCCGCAAACAGATCAGAGTAGCCTGTAGCTCTAATCTCTAACGGCTCCCCCCTCTCTCGCGGATCCATACCCCCTGCCCAATAGGCTGCTCGAGCAGTTAGGGAATAATTATGATCCCCAGGCATAGTGGTTAAAAACACTCCTGGTCCCCAAGAGTCTCCTGCTTCTTCCTCACTCAGCATAATTCTGTCCCCCCCTTCAGAAGAAACTCGCCACACGTACTCAACAGCTGACTCTTCTGGTCGCCTCGAATATTTCTCCCTTATTTTTGTTAACTCGGTTGGTGTCCGTGGAACGGTACGCACAGTGGTGTGAATTTCATCATCGTCATCAACCGCAGCTTCAGTTTTAACCAGAGGACGTAAAGGAAAAACTTGGGATTTCAAAGTAAAAGTCCTTTCCTCCTCATCTTCTTCGTCATCCTCACTATTAGACAAAAAATCTCCGGTCTGGGTTCCGGAATTTGGATAACACATTAACTTACGAATCTGTTGGACCTGGGTCGAGGGCTGCATTTTATCTAAGAGCCCAGTCACCCTTTCTAATAATATTTTAAGTTGAGCATTCTGGTTTCCTAAACATTCATTCTCACTCACAAGCTTATCGACGTGAGTTCTTAATTTTTCTCCTGTCTCCTTTTGCAAGGCTAATGATGACTTCAGCACCTCATTCTCCGATTTCAGGGTTGCATATTCTACAGCTGAAATCAGATTAGGAGCAGGGGTTTCTCTAGCTTCTTGTTGTGCACAAGATAAACAGGCGCCTAACGCAGCACAAATCACACCCTTGCCTTTCCCCGCTCTGAGCTTCTGTGAAACCCGACACTCTTCAATACGTTCCACCACTTTCTCTTCATCCTTCCAAAATTTTTGGGCCCACTCCTTCCCAGCCTGGGAAGGGGCACAATCATATTTTTGCAGCAGTTTATCCATGGCAATCCTGCCGACTACGCCAAATTCTGTTGCGTGAAACGGGGCCAAGCGGTTTTGGCAGAAGATAAACCCCCTTGCGTTCTAACACTCCTCACCGAGGTGGGAGGCTAGGTGCGGCTAGGTTTAAATTCTGAGTGATGCCCAATTCAGCACTATCAGTCCAATCGCGTTTAATATGTATTAAACTACTACGATTTGGATACACTAATAGTGGACTGCACCTTCAGTCTAGTCGTGCTCCTGAACTAGCACGGCCTCTCTGTAGTTTTGGTCGCGTTCAGTGAGAAAGCGGAACGACTAGCTACTTAAACAGTGCAGTTTATTTAAACAACAGATATACAGGTTCTTTAGGATTGCCGGTGATAAATACACTGTCTGCAAAGCACGTGCAAATAAAGATATTGCTAAGTATACAAACGCGCGACAAAATTATAAACGATACAGCCTGGCTATAAACGTAGGGTAGAGATTCTCTAGAGAAATTTCTAAGTCCCCGAGAAAGCGCTCGGTGTAATCGAAGTCTTACCCAAAGGCGTCCCTATGGGGGGGAAGAAAGGCTCAGCCCGTCGACTGATCCCGGAAATCAGCGGTGGAATTCTTCGTGATGGTGTCTTCCCTGACATCCCCTCTCTCTTGGGCTATTTTTATATTATTTTTTTATCTTCAAAGTGGAGTTTGAGTGACTTTAGTCATACATACTTTTATTATGATTAATGTATTCAAGGAGGAGTGTTCACACCTCGGGGGCGGATAGCCTCCGGGATGGAGGTGTGTTTTGGTACATTGTGGTGAGCAAAGTTCGCACAAAAGGACAGCATTTCATCAACATTTGACGAAAGGTTGGCTCGGGTAGCGTGTAGGCCGCTTATCAGTTCCGTAGTACCATCTCGTCCCCATATCTGCTATTCGTCACAAGGGAAGGCCACGGAACAAGCGTGTTCCGTTCCATCCCTCGTGTAGTTTCGCAAACAACCTCGCGCAGGGAATCACAGATGTTGCATTCTTCGTGTGCTAGCTGTGGCTGTATTCTACCTCAGAAGCCTCTTGATTTTATGACTTTCCTTAATGTGTGAACAATGCTGTATTTTTGTATTCTTGGCCAATTTAGTAATTATTCCACATAATCCACCCCGTGACTACAGTCACTCAAGCTCCACGATAATCAATACTGATGGGGAATATCACATGTCCTCTTATGGCGAGGGATATCAAGTGCAAATACTTCTTGCGGGGTGATTAAGCGAGTTAAGCGTTTCATCATAATCCAAAGTCTAACATGCAAAACAATTGTCAAAGCAAAGCACAATACAGTGAGTACTAGTAGAACAACAACAGGATGGAGCATCTTGTTAAAAAGTCCTGTAGCTGTCGGTGACCATCCAAAGAGGGTGTCCCACCATTCATGTCCACCGTCTCTCTTGACCCTTTCCAGTACATGGTGTATTTCTTCAACATCATGATGGACAGTAATCAGAGTTCTTTGTCCATTTTCTTGGGCCTCTTTCAACAATCGCTTCAATTCATCGTGTTGTAGCAACTTCCTCACTAGTGAGAGATTCATTCCGATAGGGGTAGGCAGCAAATCTCGAATCAATGTGTAATTAGATTGTAGCAATTGAAAAGACGTAACAGGAGCTGAATAACTGAAGTCACATCCAATGATGTTAGTAAAGTTACAAACACAAAGATTTGAGTTATTACTTATATCTACTGCTATGTCATCTACGAATACAAAAGTACAGGGAGACCTCATGCAAACACACCCTTTCCCAATATATACAAGCACAGTTTCTGGGGTTTCATCAGGTTGTATCTCAAAATGACAAACATTCTGGTTGGTGTCAAGACAAATGTCTTGTGCCTTGAGAGTATTACTCTCACAAATGAATCCTTGTTGATCTCGTGAAATGCATGCTTCAACATCAACAGTTTGCCATTTATTCTCGTTTTGTTGTGCCCACACTCTATGCTCTACCGGATGGAGTATAGCTCCATGGTGATTCAACCCCAGTGCGATGATTGGGTATATGGTGTATACTGAGGCATTGCGTATCGTTAAGACAAAAGCTGTGGCTTTGCTCTCAGTGGGATCATAGGTGAAATTAACCAGATACCACCAGGATTGAAATTTTCTCTCAAACTCAATTGCATTATCCCATATTACTTTTCGAATTTCAGTGGGCAAGGTGCCTTCTTCACCTTCCCTTATAATTGCGGCTGTCATAGATTGCATCCACAGTTGGGCTTGGATACAACTAAGGGCCAAGGAAACATTGTTTTGGGTTGTACCAAGTGCATTTGTGATCAGCTGATGGTCTTTTTCACCTGTTTCCTCCCACTGAGGCAATATATTCGATAAAAGCCATTGGTGATTTCCCAATGCTGATAGAGAGGACTGTAGAGGATGTTTTAATTTGTCTAGATCACTAGTAGTTGTGACTAGTTTGTTTGCAAGTATCTCAGCATCTGTACTATTTAAGACTCCCAGTCCTGTTCCTAAGATACCAGTCACCTCTCTCTTCAGTCGTTGTGAGGTGTCAACAGTTCGCCGGCCTAACCATGCTGACCATCCTGCATAAGATGTACTCAGGAATGGTGAGCAGGTGGGTTTGATCGCAGAGATATTAATCTGCATTGACAATTCTACTCGTTTGAGGGAATATGTTGGGTTAAACGGTATTTGTTGTTGACCTGTGTGTTTAATGGCATAAGGGCCAATGTTAAAGGTGTAAGGAGTTAGACTAATGGAGGGCTGAGTAGCTACACCCTTGAAAGTTTGTGGGGGTGTAGGTTTTGGGTTCATTTCAACAGGTTCAGATGTATTTGAGTCAATCATAAATTCAAATAACAATTCCGTGCCCCTGTAGCCCCAAATACAATATACTATGATAGGTTTGATAAAGGTGAAGTTGTGCCAGCAATCTGAGTTTGGCTCTATAATTTTGTAACAATCAATCAGTGTTATATTTGTCCGGTTTAGTAGAGTCTACATGGATGGTTTCAATTACAGTTGGTCTATGGTGAGCAGACCCATTGATTACTCGGCAGCTAATTTGTATTTTCTTTCCTGGGACGGCTTCAAGCTTAGCCATTTGGAGTGAGTCTTTCCAACTCCATTTATCTCTGGAATATACTTCACTTCCTTGTATAACCAGAGTGGAGAGATTTAAATCCCTCATGTTTTCTAGTGTCTCAGTGCTTGCAGTGTATCGTGACAGTGCATTATCCCAAAGCTCATCATCAAGGGGCAGATTCTTAAGTCCGCTCAATAAGGTGTCATTATCGGGGGTTTCAGATAGTGGCAGTGGAACCAGACTAGTCTGTGGAGTTGAGTCAGGTTCGACTTTATCTATGCTTTGATCTATCTCATGTTTTGAAAACACCTCATTTTCATGTAGGACTACAGTGGCCAGGCTCAATTTTCCTTTTCCTGTTCCTGCCATCGCATTGTGTTTTACATAAGCTTGAGACCACGGCCATTCTGGGTCTCTTTGACTACAAACAACAGGGAGTAAAAAGATAAAACTGAATAGCATCAATTCCATCTGCCAATTCGTCATTCTAAAATTTAGGCCTCCAGATGGCCATACATAACAAAAATAATATTATTGCCAGGATCAATGTCAGGATTCCCTGGAGACACTCGAGGTTAGCGTAGGCCAATGCGTCTGTCCACGTACAGTTCTTCCGAGGTTCCTGTAAGACACAAAGGAAAAGAAAATCTGCTCGGTCTCATTTGACCGACGGGGTTAAAAAGAGGGCGAGATCCACCGGGTGCTGATCCGGTGTATCTTCCCTGAACAGTCTTTGGCTTCCCGTGCATGGGGGTTTTTGGGAGTAGCTAACACCATTGGTACTGTGCCAATTTGAGGCATTTTCACTAACACAGGTTGCCCAGGGTGAAATTGTCCCAGGTATTTTCGTGGTTCATTGGGAACTTTTGGAGTGATGATATCAGCAGATACACAGAAAGCTTTCATTTTAGGACAGCCATCTCCACTCCATCTGTTATTTAATTGATAGATGGCATCATCCAATGGCAAATGCCAACCAGGTTCATGAGTTTTTGCAAAACGCTTAACCAATCCATTGGTGCGTTCAACAATGCCATTAGCCTGAGGATAATAGGGAGTATGAAATACCCATCGAATCCCTTCTTCTTTGGCCCAATCTTGTACCACTGTAGCGGTAAAGTGTGAACCGTTATCACTTTGGATTTCCTCAGGAAGGGGAAGTGTGCTGAACCACCCTTTTAGGCCTTTCACTGTGTTGTTCCCGGTAGCTGATTTGAAGCTGGTGGCCATAGCGAGGCCAGAGATAATCTCCACTCCGACTAGGACGTATCTTTTCTCACCTGATGATCTCAAGGGCCCAATATAATCAATTTGCCATGAATGCCACAATGTTTTCTTGTCCCGAATGTGTAAAGGAGGCGCCTTACTCGGATGATCTTTATTGAGTCGTAGGCGACATTGTGAACAGGCGGTTACTACTTGTTCACACAGCTTAACCGACACAGGCCACCCCCGGGCTAGACCTTCCTGATACAGATCAGCACGGCCTGTATGGCCACGCTTAATATGTAACCATTCGAGTAAGCGTTCCCATTCCCGACCATCATCTACAATGTCAATTTGCTGCAACCGCGTGAGGCTATCTACCTGTTGGTTGAATTGAGCAGTGATCGAGTTCGAACGATCATGGCCTTTTACCCAACCAACGTGCAATGTTCTCTGTCCTCCCATTTCCAACAGTTGCTTCCAACTCTCTGTCTCCCAGATTGGGACTCTATTCACCTGCCAATCATTGGCTGCCCAGTGTCCAATCCATTCAGTGGCTCCTTTAAAAACAGCATATGAGTCAGTGTAAATGTAAGTAGCCCCACGTTGTGCAGCTAGTAGGACGGCTCTGAGTTCCCCTACTTGTGCGCTACCTTCTCCTGTTTCAATTGCTCTTTCCCCCGTTGCTACTTCCAGTGCTACGGCCTTGTATTTCCACTTATTGTTCTCACGGTGAGATGACGCATCAGTAAACCACACTCCTGTAAGATCACTGCCTTCTTTCAGAGGAGGTGCTTCTTGGATTGGAGATGGTCTGTTTGGTGGGGATTGGAACAATAGGGCACCATCTATATCCTTCTGGAGCTTGGATACTTTGATACTACCTTCAGAGATTGGCATGATATCATTAATGCCTTCTAAATAAGCATACCACTTTCGAACTGTGGGTTTCTGGGCAATGCCGGCTGGTGGTGCTGTCCCTTTACGGACCACATCTAGGAGACGAAAAGGGCCCCGAACAATCACGCTCTGTTCTCTCCTTATCTGCTCTGCTCGTTGCAATGCTCGCACCAGGGACAGTAAACCCTTCTCTAGGTCTGAATATCTGCTCTCAGTATCATTAAAGGAGTGAGAGCTAAATTCTAATGGTCTCTCCGGTCCTGCTGGTCCCTTTTGCCATAAGTTACAATGAGAACCATGTTCGCTGGACCCCCATTCTACATGGACAGGGTCAGTTGGATGTATGGGGCCAAGTTGTTGGAATAACCTTAGCTCTTTTATTAGCAATTCCAGTGCATTAGTATGTTGTTCAGTCCACTCCCAGGATTTACCTTTTTTGAGCAAACAATAAAGGGGGCGAGCAATGATGGAAAAGCCAGGGATGTGTTTACGCCAATAACTTAAAGTTCCCAGAACTTGCTGTAACTCCTTCGTGCTGGAAGGATTCTGTCCATGTTCTATTTTTTTCAGGGTATCCTGAGGGACAGAAGCAGCTCCCTTAATCCACCAGACCCCCAGGAATTTAACTTCCTGTGCAGTTCCCTGACATTTTGAGTCTGGAATTTCCAATCCCAAATCTGATAATGTTTTTCGGATGTTTTGCATCATGTCTTGTACACTTTCTTGGCTCTCTCCCCCCCTATTAAGATGTCGTCAATATATTGGTATACTGTACATCCCTGTGAAACAGGAATCTCTGATAGCGCTTTAGCTAAAGCATTATGAGCAATGGTGGGGGAATGTTTGTATCCTTGTGGAAGTCGGTTAAAGGTATATTGGACTCCTTTCCACGTGAATGCAAACTGCGCTTTGTCTTGCTCAAGGAGGGGAATCATAAAAAACATGTCTTTTACATCTAAGGCAGCCATCCAAGGATGGGCAGCTCCTTTTATCATTGTCACAATTTCCGCGATACTCGGAACCGCAGCGGTCAGGGGTGCAGCGTTGGCGTTTAACTTTCGGTAATCTACTGTGAAACGCCATTGCCCGGTTGGTTTCTTTACTGGCCACACCGGTGAATTATAAGGCGAGTGAGTCCTCTTAATGATGTTTCTTTTTTCTAAATCTGATACCACCCCGTCTGCTCCTGCAAGTGCAGCTGCAGGCAGTGGGTACTGTCGGACGTTGGTAATTTTAGAGGGAGGCAAAGGTATAGATGTTTCTAATAGGCCCAGTTTAACTGCGTCTAATCCTTTTTTGCGTCCTGCAAAACTCCACGCAGTTCCATCCGGGAATTTCCACATTCGCCCACGCAGCACGTCAAATCCTAGGAGGTTAGAATGTGAGGCACCCACTAACACTTCTGCCCTAGTCATTCGCTGCTCTCCCGGCAACCAGAGGTTAATTTTTGCAGTGGGGCATGTTTTTACCACACCATCAATTCCTGTGAAGTTGACTCTGCGTCGGGTGGGATTTATACCTAGAAGTTGTGCTGTTTCGTTAGTGATTGCAGACATTTGGGCTCCAGTATCAATAATAAAATTTACCAATATCTTCCGGGGTCCAACAGGAATGATAATAACGGGTTCGGAGTCTTTATGAGAGAGCCATTGAATTGCTAGTACCTGCCGGACAGGGTGGCTCACTGCCCTCCCCGGGGATAGGAGTTTTTTGGCTGGGACTCTGTCAAATCAATCAAGTTACGTTCCGGTGCAGAAGGCACAATTTTCTCACGACTTGGGGATTCTCTGGTTAGACTTTTCTCCCCAGCCACATTATTCTTTCTAGTTAGAGATTGGACTAGTGTACGGAGGTCTCCCGTAGGGACACCGTGCAAGAATTGTCGGGGCACCCCTAATTGTAGGGCTTTACGCCACAACTCATTCCGGTCCTTATCAGGCTTAAACCTTTCCTCCGATTTAGGGTTTTTAGTGTGAGTTCGGACTTGGCGAACCTTTCGGGGGTGTTCGGAGGATTTCTCACTAGTTAGGCTGGCCCAGCCCATTCGGCGCCCATATTGATCTATTTCCTGTACATATTCATTCCAGGTGGGCATGTAGTGACGACGGCCCCGCCTATGAGCACCCCGAGCCTCTCGTATACGATCTTGAGTACGAACAAGGAACGGTTTCAGGCAATCGGGAAGACCACGGATGAGAGGGGCTAATCGATCGGGGTCGATAGGGGCTGACATTGGGGATTTCCGAAATTCCTCTCTGTCATACATGGCTTGCAGACAAGCTGCTTTCCGTACAGCCGCAAACAGATCAGAGTAGCCTGTAGCTCTAATCTCTAACGGCTCCCCCCTCTCTCGCGGATCCATACCCCCTGCCCAATAGGCTGCTCGAGCAGTTAGGGAATAATTATGATCCCCAGGCATAGTGGTTAAAAACACTCCTGGTCCCCAAGAGTCTCCTGCTTCTTCCTCACTCAGCATAATTCTGTCCCCCCCTTCAGAAGAAACTCGCCACACGTACTCAACAGCTGACTCTTCTGGTCGCCTCGAATATTTCTCCCTTATTTTTGTTAACTCGGTTGGTGTCCGTGGAACGGTACGCACAGTGGTGTGAATTTCATCATCGTCATCAACCGCAGCTTCAGTTTTAACCAGAGGACGTAAAGGAAAAACTTGGGATTTCAAAGTAAAAGTCCTTTCCTCCTCATCTTCTTCGTCATCCTCACTATTAGACAAAAAATCTCCGGTCTGGGTTCCGGAATTTGGATAACACATTAACTTACGAATCTGTTGGACCTGGGTCGAGGGCTGCATTTTATCTAAGAGCCCAGTCACCCTTTCTAATAATATTTTAAGTTGAGCATTCTGGTTTCCTAAACATTCATTCTCACTCACAAGCTTATCGACGTGAGTTCTTAATTTTTCTCCTGTCTCCTTTTGCAAGGCTAATGATGACTTCAGCACCTCATTCTCCGATTTCAGGGTTGCATATTCTACAGCTGAAATCAGATTAGGAGCAGGGGTTTCTCTAGCTTCTTGTTGTGCACAAGATAAACAGGCGCCTAACGCAGCACAAATCACACCCTTGCCTTTCCCCGCTCTGAGCTTCTGTGAAACCCGACACTCTTCAATACGTTCCACCACTTTCTCTTCATCCTTCCAAAATTTTTGGGCCCACTCCTTCCCAGCCTGGGAAGGGGCACAATCATATTTTTGCAGCAGTTTATCCATGGCAATCCTGCCGACTACGCCAAATTCTGTTGCGTGAAACGGGGCCAAGCGGTTTTGGCAGAAGATAAACCCCCTTGCGTTCTAACACTCCTCACCGAGGTGGGAGGCTAGGTGCGGCTAGGTTTAAATTCTGAGTGATGCCCAATTCAGCACTATCAGTCCAATCGCGTTTAATATGTATTAAACTACTACGATTTGGATACACTAATAGTGGACTGCACCTTCAGTCTAGTCGTGCTCCTGAACTAGCACGGCCTCTCTGTAGTTTTGGTCGCGTTCAGTGAGAAAGCGGAACGACTAGCTACTTAAACAGTGCAGTTTATTTAAACAACAGATATACAGGTTCTTTAGGATTGCCGGTGATAAATACACTGTCTGCAAAGCACGTGCAAATAAAGATATTGCTAAGTATACAAACGCGCGACAAAATTATAAACGATACAGCCTGGCTATAAACGTAGGGTAGAGATTCTCTAGAGAAATTTCTAAGTCCCCGAGAAAGCGCTCGGTGTAATCGAAGTCTTACCCAAAGGCGTCCCTATGGGGGGGAAGAAAGGCTCAGCCCGTCGACTGATCCCGGAAATCAGCGGTGGAATTCTTCGCGATGGTGTCTTCCCTGACATCCCCTCTCTCTTGGGCTATTTTTATATTATTTTTTTATCTTCAAAGTGGAGTTTGAGTGACTTTAGTCATACATACTTTTATTATGATTAATGTATTCAAGGAGGAGTGTTCACACCTCGGGGGCGGATAGCCTCCGGGATGGAGGTGTGTTTTGGTACATTGTGGTGAGCAAAGTTCGCACAAAAGGACAGCATTTCATCAACATTTGACGAAAGGTTGGCTCGGGTAGCGTGTAGGCCGCTTATCAGTTCCGTAGTACCATCTCGTCCCCATATCTGCTATTCGTCACAAGGGAAGGCCACGGAACAAGCGTGTTCCGTTCCATCCCTCGTGTAGTTTCGCAAACAACCTCGCGCAGGGAATCACAGATGTTGCATTCTTCGTGTGCTAGCTGTGGCTGTATTCTACCTCAGAAGCCTCTTGATTTTATGACTTTCCTTAATGTGTGAACAATGCTGTATTTTTGTATTCTTGGCCAATTTAGTAATTATTCCACATAATCCACCCCGTGACTACAGTCACTCAAGCTCCACGATAATCAATACTGATGGGGAATATCACATGTCCTCTTATGGCGAGGGATATCAAGTGCAAATACTTCTTGCGGGGTGATTAAGCGAGTTAAGCGTTTCATCATAATCCAAAGTCTAACATGCAAAACAATTGTCAAAGCAAAGCACAATACAGTGAGTACTAGTAGAACAACAACAGGATGGAGCATCTTGTTAAAAAGTCCTGTAGCTGTCGGTGACCATCCAAAGAGGGTGTCCCACCATTCATGTCCACCGTCTCTCTTGACCCTTTCCAGTACATGGTGTATTTCTTCAACATCATGATGGACAGTAATCAGAGTTCTTTGTCCATTTTCTTGGGCCTCTTTCAACAATCGCTTCAATTCATCGTGTTGTAGCAACTTCCTCACTAGTGAGAGATTCATTCCGATAGGGGTAGGCAGCAAATCTCGAATCAATGTGTAATTAGATTGTAGCAATTGAAAAGACGTAACAGGAGCTGAATAACTGAAGTCACATCCAATGATGTTAGTAAAGTTACAAACACAAAGATTTGAGTTATTACTTATATCTACTGCTATGTCATCTACGAATACAAAAGTACAGGGAGACCTCATGCAAACACACCCTTTCCCAATATATACAAGCACAGTTTCTGGGGTTTCATCAGGTTGTATCTCAAAATGACAAACATTCTGGTTGGTGTCAAGACAAATGTCTTGTGCCTTGAGAGTATTACTCTCACAAATGAATCCTTGTTGATCTCGTGAAATGCATGCTTCAACATCAACAGTTTGCCATTTATTCTCGTTTTGTTGTGCCCACACTCTATGCTCTACCGGATGGAGTATAGCTCCATGGTGATTCAACCCCAGTGCGATGATTGGGTATATGGTGTATACTGAGGCATTGCGTATCGTTAAGACAAAAGCTGTGGCTTTGCTCTCAGTGGGATCATAGGTGAAATTAACCAGATACCACCAGGACTGAAATTTTCTCTCAAACTCAATTGCATTATCCCATATTACTTTTCGAATTTCAGTGGGCAAGGTGCCTTCTTCACCTTCCCTTATAATTGCGGCTGTCATAGATTGCATCCACAGTTGGGCTTGGATACAACTAAGGGCCAAGGAAACATTGTTTTGGGTTGTACCAAGTGCATTTGTGATCAGCTGATGGTCTTTTTCACCTGTTTCCTCCCACTGAGGCAATATATTCGATAAAAGCCATTGGTGATTTCCCAATGCTGATAGAGAGGACTGTAGAGGATGTTTTAATTTGTCTAGATCACTAGTAGTTGTGACTAGTTTGTTTGCAAGTATCTCAGCATCTGTACTATTTAAGACTCCCAGTCCTGTTCCTAAGATACCAGTCACCTCTCTCTTCAGTCGTTGTGAGGTGTCAACAGTTCGCCGGCCTAACCATGCTGACCATCCTGCATAAGATGTACTCAGGAATGGTGAGCAGGTGGGTTTGATCGCAGAGATATTAATCTGCATTGACAATTCTACTCGTTTGAGGGAATATGTTGGGTTAAACGGTATTTGTTGTTGACCTGTGTGTTTAATGGCATAAGGGCCAATGTTAAAGGTGTAAGGAGTTAGACTAATGGAGGGCTGAGTAGCTACACCCTTGAAAGTTTGTGGGGGTGTAGGTTTTGGGTTCATTTCAACAGGTTCAGATGTATTTGAGTCAATCATAAATTCAAATAACAATTCCGTGCCCCTGTAGCCCCAAATACAATATACTATGATAGGTTTGATAAAGGTGAAGTTGTGCCAGCAATCTGAGTTTGGCTCTATAATTTTGTAACAATCAATCAGTGTTATATTTGTCCGGTTTAGTAGAGTCTACATGGATGGTTTCAATTACAGTTGGTCTATGGTGAGCAGACCCATTGATTACTCGGCAGCTAATTTGTATTTTCTTTCCTGGGACGGCTTCAAGCTTAGCCATTTGGAGTGAGTCTTTCCAACTCCATTTATCTCTGGAATATACTTCACTTCCTTGTATGACCAGAGTGGAGAGATTTAAATCCCTCATGTTTTCTAGTGTCTCAGTGCTTGCAGTGTATCGTGACAGTGCATTATCCCAAAGCTCATCATCAAGGGGCAGATTCTTAAGTCCGCTCAATAAGGTGTCATTATCGGGGGTTTCAGATAGTGGCAGTGGAACCAGACTAGTCTGTGGAGTTGAGTCAGGTTCGACTTTATCTATGCTTTGATCTATCTCATGTTTTGAAAACACCTCATTTTCATGTAGGACTACAGTGGCCAGGCTCAATTTTCCTTTTCCTGTTCCTGCCATCGCATTGTGTTTTACATAAGCTTGAGACCACGGCCATTCTGGGTCTCTTTGACTACAAACAACAGGGAGTAAAAAGATAAAACTGAATAGCATCAATTCCATCTGCCAATTCGTCATTCTAAAATTTAGGCCTCCAGATGGCCATACATAACAAAAATAATATTATTGCCAGGATCAATGTCAGGATTCCCTGGAGACACTCGAGGTTAGCGTAGGCCAATGCGTCTGTCCACATACAGTTCTTCCGAGGTTCCTGTAAGACACAAAGGAAAAGAAAATCTGCTCGGTCTCATTTGACCGACGGGGTTAAAAAGAGGGCGAGATCCACCGGGTGCTGATCCGGTGTATCTTCCCTGAACAGTCTTTGGCTTCCCGTGCATGGGGGTTTTTGGGAGTAGCTAACACCATTGGTACTGTGCCAATTTGAGGCATTTTCACTAACACAGGTTGCCCAGGGTGAAATTGTCCCAGGTATTTTCGTGGTTCATTGGGAACTTTTGGAGTGATGATAGCAGCAGATACACAGAAAGCTTTCATTTTAGGACAGCCATCTCCACTCCATCTGTTATTTAATTGATAGATGGCATCATCCAATGGCAAATGCCAACCAGGTTCATGAGTTTTTGCAAAACGCTTAACCAATCCATTGGTGCGTTCAACAATGCCATTAGCCTGAGGATAATAGGGAGTATGAAATACCCATCGAATCCCTTCTTCTTTGGCCCAATCTTGTACCACTGTAGCGGTAAAGTGTGAACCGTTATCACTTTGGATTTCCTCAGGAAGGGGAAGTGTGCTGAACCACCCTTTTAGGCCTTTCACTGTGTTGTTCCCGGTAGCTGATTTGAAGCTGGTGGCCATAGCGAGGCCAGAGATAATCTCCACTCCGACTAGGACGTATCTTTTCTCACCTGATGATCTCAAGGGCCCAATATAATCAATTTGCCATGAATGCCACAATGTTTTCTTGTCCCGAATGTGTAAAGGAGGCGCCTTACTCGGATGATCTTTATTGAGTCGTAGGCGACATTGTGAACAGGCGGTTACTACTTGTTCACACAGCTTAACCGACACAGGCCACCCCCGGGCTAGACCTTCCTGATACAGATCAGCACGGCCTGTATGGCCACGCTTAATATGTAACCATTCGAGTAAGCGTTCCCATTCCCGACCATCATCTACAATGTCAATTTGCTGCAACCGCGTGAGGCTATCTACCTGTTGGTTGAATTGAGCAGTGATCGAGTTCGAACGATCATGGCCTTTTACCCAACCGATGTGCAATGTTCTCTGTCCTCCCATTTCCAACAGTTGCTTCCAACTCTCTGTCTCCCAGATTGGGACTCTATTCACCTGCCAATCATTGGCTGCCCAGTGTCCAATCCATTCAGTGGCTCCTTTAAAAACAGCATATGAGTCAGTGTAAATGTAAGTAGCCCCACGTTGTGCAGCTAGTAGGACGGCTCTGAGTTCCCCTACTTGTGCGCTACCTTCTCCTGTTTCAATTGCTCTTTCCCCCGTTGCTACTTCCAGTGCTACGGCCTTGTATTTCCACTTATTGTTCTCACGGTGAGATGACGCATCAGTAAACCACACTCCTGTAAGATCACTGCCTTCTTTCAGAGGAGGTGCTTCTTGGATTGGAGATGGTCTGTTTGGTGGGGATTGGAACAATAGGGCACCATCTATATCCTTCTGGAGCTTGGATACTTTGATACTACCTTCAGAGATTGGCATGATATCATTAATGCCTTCTAAATAAGCATACCACTTTCGAACTGTGGGTTTCTGGGCAATGCCGGCTGGTGGTGCTGTCCCTTTACGGACCACATCTAGGAGACGAAAAGGGCCCCGAACAATCACGCTCTGTTCTCTCCTTATCTGCTCTGCTCGTTGCAATGCTCGCACCAGGGACAGTAAACCCTTCTCTAGGTCTGAATATCTGCTCTCAGTATCATTAAAGGAGTGAGAGCTAAATTCTAATGGTCTCTCCGGTCCTGCTGGTCCCTTTTGCCATAAGTTACAATGAGAACCATGTTCGCTGGACCCCCATTCTACATGGACAGGGTCAGTTGGATGTATGGGGCCAAGTTGTTGGAATAACCTTAGCTCTTTTATTAGCAATTCCAGTGCATTAG
>NW_027436169.1:0-25038 GCF_964199755.1 Larus michahellis | reverse complement strand
CCCCACGGGACCCAACCCCCCCAGGGGACCCCCAACCCCCCCAAGGGACCCCAAATGCCCTCCCAGGGGACCCCAACCCCCCCAGGGGACTCCCAGTTGCCCCCCAGCAAACCAAAGCCCCCCCCAAGGGACCCCAAATGCCCCCCCCCAGGGGACCCCAACCCCCCCAGGGGACTCCCAGTTGCCCCTCAGCGGACCAAAGCCCCCCCCAAGGGACCCCAAATGCCCCCCCCAGGGGACCCCAACCCCCCCAGGGGACTCCCAGTTGCCCCTCAGCGGACCAAAGCCCCCCCCAAGGGACCCCAAATGCCCCCCCCAGGGGACCCCAACCCGCCCAGGGGCCCCCAAATGCCCCCCCAGGGGCCCCAAACCCCCCACGGGCCCCCCCAAATGAGCCCCAGTGGACCTCAACTGCCCTCCCAGGGGACCCCAACCCCCCCCCCCGCCCCTCCAGGGGACCCCGTCCCCCCCGGGGGGGGGCTCACCGCTGTCGGAGAGGTCCCGCAGGGAGCTGCTGAGGGCGCTGCGCTTCAGCCCTTCCCCGGCCCCGAAATCCTCCAGGCTGCTGCGGCTCAGGCCATTGAGGGCCTCCCGGGGGGGTCCCCCCCCCCGCGGCCCCGCCACCCCCTTCTGCTTCTCCAGCTCCGCTACCGGGGGGGGGGGGGGGGGGGGAGACGGGGTGGGGGGGACGGACACGGCGGCCTCAGTCAGCCCAGTGCCCCCCCCAGGGTTGCCAGCTCCCCCATTGACCGTCCCAACGGCCATCCCAGTGGCCCCCCCCTGCCCAGTGCACCCCAGCGTTCCCAGACCCCCCCCCATGGACCATCCCAGTGCTCCCAGAGCCCCTCCCAGTGCTCCCAGTGCCCCCTCCCAGTGTCCCCAGTGCTCCCGGTGCCCCCCCCAGTGCTCCCAGCGCCCCTCCCAGTGCTCCCATTGCTCCCAGCACTCCCCCCAGTGCTCCCAGTGCCCCTCCCAGTGCTCCCAGTGCTCCCAGCACCCCTCCCAGTGCTCCCAGCGCCCCTCCCAGTGTTCCCAGTGCTCCCAGTGCCCCCCCCCCAGTGCTCCCAGCACCCCTCCCAGTGCCCCCAGTGCCCCTCCCAGTGCTCCCAGTGCTCCCAGCACTCCCCCCAGCACTCCCAGTGCCCCTCCCAGTGCTCCCAGCACCCCTCCCAGTGCTCCCAGTGCTCCCAGTGCCCCTCCCAGTGCTCCCAGAGTCCCTCTCAGTGCTCCCAGTGCCCACCCCAGTGCTCCCAGCACCCCTCCCAGTGTTCCCAGTGCTCCCAGCACCCCTCCCAGTGCCCCCAGTGCCCCTCCCAGTGCTCCCAGTGCTCCCAGCACTCCCCCCAGCACTCCCAGTGCCCCTCCCAGTGCTCCCAGCACCCCTCCCAGTGTTCCCAGTGCTCCCAGCACCCCTCCCAGTGCCCCCAGTGCCCCTCCCGGTGCTCCCAGCGCCCCTCCCAGTGCTCCCAGTGCCCCGCTCACCCTCCACGCGGTACTTCTCCATCTCCTGCACCTCGGCCACGGACTCGCGGAGGTCGCTGGCGAAGCGCAGCCGGTCCTGGGGGCTCGGGGCGTTGAAGACGATGAGGACCTTCCTCTCCCCCCCCGGCGCCGCCGACAGCAGCTTGATCCCAAACTGGTAATCTGGGGGGGGAGGGGGGGCGTGGGGGTGGCAAAGGGTCAGAGGTCACGGGGTTCAGGGGGACCCCGGGGTCAGGGGAGGGGGTATCCCACAGGAGGGGCTGTGGGGAGCATCCCATGGGGGACATCATGGGACAACCCATGGGGACATCATGGAACATCCCGTAGGGGACATTATGGGACATCCCGTGGGGGACACCATGGGACAACCCATGGAGGACATCATGGGACATCCCGTGGGGGACGGCATGGGACATCCCATGGGGACATCATGGGACGACCCATGGAGGACACTATGGGACATCCCGTAGGGGACATTATGGGACATCCCATGGGGGACACCATGGGACAACCCATGGAGGACATCATGGGACATCCCATGGGGACATCATGGGACGACCCATGGAGGACACTATGGGACATCCCGTAGGGGACAGCATGGGACATCCCATGGGGGACACTATGGGACATCCCATGGAGGACAGCATGGGACATCCCGGGACAACCCATGGACGACATCACGGGACATCCCGTAGGCGACATCATGGGACATCCCGTGGGGGACACTATGGGACAACCCATGGGGACATCATTGGGCATCCCGTGGAGGACACCATGGGACAACCCATGGAGGACACTATGGGACATCCCATGGAGGACATCATGGGACATCCTATGGAGGACAGCATGGGACATCCTGGGACAACCCATGGAGGACATCACAGGACACCCTATGGGGACATCACGGGACATCCCATGGAGGACACCATGGGGCATCCACTGGAGGACATCATGGGACACCCTATGGGGACATCACAGGACATCCCATGGAGGACACCACTGGGAACATGCCATGGTGGTCCCCATGGGGCAAAGAGTCATCCGGTGGTGGACCTCATGGGATGTAGGAGCAGGGGAGCATCCCATGGAGGTGCTGTGGGGCAGGGGGACCATGCCATGGGGCGCCGTGGGGCTCACAGGCGTTTTGGAAGAGCTGCATGTGCATCTCCACGAGGGGGAAGCTCTGGCGGAAGCTGTAGGTCACCAGGATCTTCTTCTTCTGGAAGATCTTCGTCACCTGCCGAGGCCACCAGGTCACCGGGAGACCCCTCGACTCCCCACGGGTGACCCACCCACCCCACCCCACCCCACCCCAGGGACACCCCCCGCTGGGCGAGGGGACCCAAGCGTCTGGCTCACCACCAGCAGGTCGTTGAAGAGGAAGACCTCGCGCTGGTGCAGCCCCAGGCGCTGGGGCCGGTTGGGGTCGGGGACCTCGTAGAGCTGGCAGCAGCACACCAGGCGCCGGTGGGGCAGGGACAGCACCTGGGGACAGGGGTGGGGCTCAGCACCGGGGCGGGACCTCGGTGGGACACCCCCCCCTCCCCACCACACTCCAGGCCCACCCCTTGATGGTGAGGGCACCCTTGACGTTGGCCTGGCCCATTTTTGGGTCACTTAGAGAACACCCCACCCCCCCCACCCCCCATAGCGTCACCCAGAATATCCCCCATTGGATCACCTAGAACGTTCCCCATTGGATCACCTAGAACATTCCCCATTGGTCACCTTGGGTGGCCCCCATAGGTCACGTAGAAGATCCCCCATGGGGTCACCTAGAACATCCCTCCATAGGGTCACCTAAAGCATCCCCCATGGGTTACCTAGAACATCCCCCATGGGTCACCTAGAACATCCTTTCCATAGGGTCACCTAGAACATCCATCCATAGGGTCACCTAGAACATCCCCCATAGATCGTCTAGAGCATTCTCCATAGGGTCTCCTAGAACATCCCTCCATAGGTCACCTAGAGCATTCCCCATAGATCATCTAGAACATCCCTCCATAGGGTCACCTAGAGCATCCCCCATAGGGTCACCACCAGCATCTCTCCATAGGGTCACCTAGAACATCCTCCATAGATCATCTAGAGCATTCTCCATAGGGTCTCCTAGAACATCCCTCCATAGGTCACCTAGAGCATCCCCCATAGATCATCTAGAACATCCCTCCACAGGGTCACCACCAGCATCTCTCCATAGGGTCACCTAGAACCTGTCCCATCCCCCAAGCGAACCCACCGGCTTCTTGCCGACGATCATGCGCTCAACGGCCTGGACCTGGGAGACGTGGTCGTCGTTGGTCCGCAGCTCCCGGCTCTGGATGCGCTGGTAGATGCCCACCAGCATGTCCCGGGGGATGTCCTCCCCGTTGTCCACCCCTGCGCGATACCCGGGCGTTCCCCCCCCACCCCTGCTCTAGAACCCGCGTTCCCGAGCAGGGGAGGGGACCCCGGGGAAGGCGGGGCGGGGGGGAGGGGGGAGGGGACACACCCAACGACAACAGGAGGAACCCGTGGGCCTCACCCCGGAGGTTCTTGATGAAGTCTTCCAGCTTCATCTTGCGCTCGGCCTTGACGCTGGGGCTGTACATGTCGGTGTTGAGGAGGATGATGGCGAAGGCCAGGATGAAGATGGTGTCCGGGTTGCGGAACTGACGCAGCAGGGCCGCGTTACACACGCAGTAACGTTGGCTGTGGGGCGGACAATCCCCACGGCCCAATGGGGTCAGGCTGCCCCCACGGCCATCCCCACCGCAGCCCCAGCTCCATCCCTCCAGGCCCCCTTTGCGTGTGGGGCACCACCCCCCAATGTCACTTGATCCATAGGGTCACCTAGAACATCACCCCACGGCATGTGGGCCACCACCCCCAGCACATCCCCCCTGATCCATAGGGTCACCTAGAACATCACCCCACGGCACGTGGGCCACCACCCCTAATATCTCCCCCCAATCCATAGGGTCACCTAGAACATCACCCCACGGCACGTGGGCCACCACCCCCAGCATCTCCCCCCTGATCCATAGGGTCACCTAGAACATCACCCCATGGCACGTGGGCCACCACCCCTAATATCTCCCCCCTGATCCATAGGGTCACCTAGAACATCACCCCACGGCATGTGGGCCACCATCCCTAATATCTCCTCCCTGATCCATAGGGTCACCTAGAACATCACCCCACAGCACGTGGGCCACCACCCCTAGCATCTCCCCCCTGATCCATAGGGTCACCTAGAACATCACCCCACGGCACGTGGGCCACCACCCCTAATATCTCCCCCCTGATCCATAGGGTCACCTAGAACATCACCCCACGGCACGTGGGCCACCACCCCCAGCATCTCCCCCCTGATCCATAGGGTCATCTAGAACATCACCCCACGGCACGTGGGCCACCACCCCTAATATCTCCTCCCTGATCCATAGGGTCATCTAGAACATCACCCCACGGCACGTGGGCCACCACCCCCAGCATCTCCCCCCTGATCCATAGGGTCACCTAGAACATCACCCCATAGTGACCACGCAACCGCGTGCTGTGGCCCGCTGGCCTTCCTGGTGCCCGGGGAGATGGCGGGGGGGGGGGACAGGGACCCATAACCGTCCCTCACCTGAAGGCCTCGATCAAACGCTCGACCTTCTGGGCCTCCCCTTGCACCCGAATGTGAGACTGGAACTTGCGCAGGGCCTCGTCCAGCTCCATCCCGGAGAAATCCATCTCATCCACCACGCAGCTGCAGGAGAACCCGGTCCCCCCCCCGACCCCCGGTGATGGGTCTCGGTCCCGGGGGTGACCCTCCCCCCCCCCCCCCCCCCCGCCGCCCCCCGGCGAGTCCCGTCGTGTCCCCGTCCTGTGTCCCCCCCCCCCAAGGCTTACTCGAGAACGTCGCGGTTGAATTGCTTCTGGCGATTGCCGAGGAACTCGCCGATCATCTGCCGGCTCAAGCCCTTCCTCTCCAGGATGAAGTGGGCCACCCCCACCGGCGTGTCCGAGAGGAAACCCCTCTCGATCAGGTACTGGATCCCCTTCTCCGGTTTCCTACGAAGGTGACGGGGTTTGGGGTCACCTCCCCCCCCCCCCGTCCCCACCGCCGCTGTGGGGCTCGTCCCGGCTATAGGGTGACCTAGACCGTCGCCTCTTGGCTATAGGGTCATTTTGCGGGGGTTGCGGGGTCACCTAAACATCACGTTCTTGGGGTTGGGGGGTCACCTAGAATGACATTCTACCTTCCCTAGGGTCACCTAGAACGTCACCGCGGCCATACTGTAGGGCTACCTAGAACACCGTCATCGCTTTCTTCTATAGGACCACCTCAAACGTCACCCCGTCCTTCCTATAGGGCCACCGAGGCCACCCCGTCCTTCCTATAGGGCCGCCGAGGCCACCCTGTCCTTCCTATAGGGCCGCTGAGGTCATCCTGTCCTTGCCATAGGATCACCTAGAACATCACCACCACCTTCTCCATAGGGCCACCAAGAACGCCACCCTATCCCTCCCATGGGGCCACCAAGAACGCCGCGGGGGCCCGTTATGGGGCCACCAGACCCCACCCCACCTCCAACACAGGGTCGTCAACCCCCCTCCCCCCTCGCCCCCCCCCCCCCCCCCCCCCATCTCACTTGTTGAAGAGGTTGAGGCCGATGCGGTACTGCCGGCGTTGCACCACGTCGTTGTTGAGCGCCGGCGAGTCCCAGCTCTGCCGCGGTTCCCGTTGATACGTGGCTTTGCCGGGGGGGCCGGAAGGACCGGGGGGTTGAGGGGGGGCGGCGGGAGGCGGGGGGGGAGGCGGGGGGGGCCGTCGCAAGCTGTCGCGGGACGAGGAACCCGAGGAGCAGTTGAGGGTCTCGTTGGAGTTGGAGCTGCTCCCCAAGCTCTCGTTGTCCCCCTCCGAGCCTTCCTCGGGGGCGGGGGGCGGGGGGGGGCCGGGGGGGGGACCGGGGGGAGTTTCGGGGTGGAAACAACGATGAGGGGGGACCCCGCCACGGGGCAAAGTACCCCCCCCGGCCCCTTCGGGTTCGTAGGGACCCCCCCGGTTGAGGGACCCCCGGTCGGAGCGGTCGCTGAGATCGGCCGAGCTGTCGCTGGGGGGTTCGACCGTCAGCAAAGGGGGGTGGCCCCCCCCGCCCCCCCCCCGCCCCCGACACTCCAAACAGGGGGGGCCGCGGCGAGGGGGTTCCTCGGGACCGCCCCCCCCCCACCGTTCGGCCGAGCCGGGGGGGTTGGCGGGAGGCGGGAGAGGAGGTGGAGGGGGGGCGGGGGGAGGAAGGCCCCCCCCGGTTTCGGGGGGGGGTTCGGGGCTGGGGGGTCGCTCGGGGGAGCGGGGGGAACCGGGGAGCCCCTCGTCCAGGTAGAGGGTGACGTCGCTGGCGGAGGTGGCGGCGCTGTCACCCGCCGCCGCGGGGGGGGGCGCGCCCGGGGGCATCCCCCGGCCCCCCCCCAGCGCCTCGTCGATGGAGGCGGCCAAAGATTTCACCTGCGGGGACGGACACCCCCCCTTGTCACCCCCCCGCCGCCTCCATCGTCACACACACACACACACACACACACCCCCCCGTGGACCCCCCCCAATTCCCTGTGACACGCCCCCCCCCCCCCCCCCCATGGTCCCCTGTGACCCCACGTCCCCCTCCCCCAGCTCCTGTGACCCCCCCTTGTCCCCTGTGACCCCCCTGTCCCCTGTGACCCCCCCCATGGCCCTGTGACCCCCATGACCCCCATGTCCCCTACGGCCTCCGTGACCCCCATGTCCTCTGTGACCCCCGTGTCCCCCATGACCCCCGTGACCTCCATGGCCCCTGTGACCCCCATGGCCCCCCATGACCCCCGTGTCCCCTATGACCTCTGTGTCCCCTATGACCTCCGTGACCCCCATGTCCCCTATGACCCCCATGGCCCCTGTGACCCCCATGGCCCCCCATGACCCCCGTGACCCCCCGTGAACCCCGTGACCCCCGTGTCCCCTATGACCTCTGTGACCCCCATGTCCCCTATGACCTCCATGACCCCTACGAGCCCCATGACCCCCCATGGCCCCTGTGACCCCTCATGGCTCTATGACCCCCATGACCCCCATGACCCCCATGACCCCCCATGACCCCCTGTGAACCCCGTGACCCCCATGTCCCCTATGACCCCCATGACCCCCCGTGACCCCCATGTCCCCTATGACCCCCATGACCCCCCATGGCCCCTATGACCCCCATGACCCCCCGTGAACCCCGTGACCCCCATGGCCCCTATGACCTCCGTGACCCCCATGTCCCCTATGACCTCCATGACCCCTACGAGCCCCATAACCCCCCATGGCCCCTGTGACCCCTCATGGCTCTATGACCCCCCATGGCCCCCTGTGACCCCCATGTCCCCTATGACCCCCATGATCCCCCCCTGACCCCTGTGACCCCCATGTCCCCTACGACCCCCATGACCTCCCCCGACCCCCGTGACCCCCTACCTGCTGCGCAAAGGCCTCCTCCAGGTCGGCTCCCCCGGGCCCGAAGTCGGCGGAGGCCGAGAGCTGCCGGGGGGGGCTGCCGGCACCTCCTGCCCCCCCGCCCCCCCCCACCGCCGCCCCCTCGGCGGGTCCTACCCCCCCGCCCCCATCCAAACCAGCCCGGCAAGACCCCCCGTAACGGGGGGCCCTTCGGGGTCCCCCCAACACCCCCTCGTCCAGCGAGGCGGGTTTGCCTTGAAAATAAGGGGGGGGCGGCGGAGGGGGGCCGGGGACGGGAGCCGGGGGGCCGCGGTCGTATTCCTCGAAGGAGAATTGGAGGCGGAGGCCGGGGAGGGCCAGGCGTCGCGCGCGCCCCCCCTCGCTGCGCAGCCGCTCGAACTTCTGGGCCATGCGGTAGCGGCGGAAGGCGGCCTGGATGGTGCGGGCGGCGCGGCGGGTGCGGAAGTAACCCCCGTATTTGCGCTCCAGCATCTCCACCTGGAGGGAGGGGGGACGGGGCGGGGGGGGGGGGACGCGGGGGACGCGGGGGAGATGGGGGACATGGGGATGGGGGCGTGGGTGGGGACACGGGTGGGGAGATGGGGACGTGGGGATGGGGACATGGATGGGGACGTGGATGGGGACACGGATGGGGACATGGGCATGGGGACATGGGGATGGGGACGTGGATGGGGACATGGGGATGGGGACGTGGATGGGGAGATGGATGGGGACATGGATGGGGACATGGGGATGGGAACATGGATGGGGAGATGGGGACATGGATGGGGGACATGGGGATGGGGACATGGATGGGGAGATGGGGACATGGGGATGGGGACATGGATGGGGACATGGATGGGGGACATGGGGATGGGGACATGGGGATGGGGATGGGGATGGGGACGTGGATGGGGACATGGGGATGAGGACACAGACGGGGACATGGATGGGGACATGGATGGGGACATGGGGATGGGGATGCGGATGGGGACGTGGATGGGGACATGGGGATGAGGACACAGACGGGGACATGGACGGGGACATGGATGGGGACATGGGGATGGGGACACGGACGGGGACATGGACGGGGACATGGGGATGGGGACGTGGATGGGGACGTGGATGGGGACATGGGGATGGGGACACGGACGAGGACATGGATGGGGACATGGGGATGGGGACATGGATGGGGAGATGGATGGGGACATGGATGGGGACATGGGGATGGGGACATGGATGGGGAGATGGGGACATGGGGATGGGGACATGGATGGGGACACGGATGGGGACGTGGATGGGGAGATGGGGACATGGGGATGGGGACATGGGCATGGGGACGTGGAGGGGGACGTGGATGGGGAGATGGGGATGAGGACATGGATGGGGACATGGACGGGGACATGCGGATGGGGATGGGGACGTGGATGGGGACATGGATGGGGAGATGGGGAACATGGGAATGAGGACATGGATGGGGACATGGATGGGGAGATGGGGACATAGGGAGGGGGACATGGATGTGGACATGGGTGGGGACATGGATGGGGAGATGGGGATGAGGACATGGGGGATATGGGGATGGGGACATGGGGAGGACATGGGGATGGGGACATGGGGATATGGGGACATGGGGACGGGGACATGGATGGGGACGGAGACATGGAGGATAGGGGGATCGGGACATTGATGCGGACATGGGGATGGGGACACGGGGATGGGGACGTGGGGATGAGGAGATGGGGACATGGGGGTGGAGAGATGGGGACACGGAGAGGGACATGAGGAGGACATAAGGATGGGGAGATGAGGACATGGGGGATATGGAGATGGGGACGTGGATGGGGACATGAGAAGGACATGGGGATGGGGACACAGATGGGGACGTGGATGGAGATACGGGGACATAGGGATGGGGACGTGGGGGTACGGATGGGGACATGGGGACACGGATGGGGATGGAGATGTGGGGGATGTGGGGACATGGGTGGGGACATGGAGACACACCGGTGTACCAGAGGTGGACACAGGGAAGAGGACAGGGGACAGGGAGGGGACAGGGCAGGAGAAGGTCACAGGTGAGGCAAAACTCGGGGAAACGGGGTTGGCACCAGGGTGGGGGCACGGTGGCCTCACACGGGGACAGGGCCTTGCACAGGGACAGTGACAATTTATGGGGACAGTGACTATTGCCTGGAGCTGGTGACCATCACACGGGGCTAGGGACCACCACACGTGAGGTTGGTGGCCAGCATATGGGGTTGGTGACCACCACATGGGGCTGGTGACCACCACACATGGGGTTGGTGATCATCATGTGGGGTTGGTGACCACCACACGTGGGGTTGGTGACCATCACATGGGATTGGTGACCACCACACGTGGGGTTGGTGACCATCACATGGGGCTGGTGACCATCGCATGGGGTTGGTGACCACCACATGTGGAGTTGGTGACCATCACATGGGATTGGTGACCACCACACGTGGGGTTGGTGACCATCACATGGGGCTGGTGACCACCACACATGGGGTTGGTGACCACCACATGGGGTTGGTGACCACCACACGTGGCTGGTGACCATCACATGGGGTTGGTGACCATCATACGTGGCTGGTGACCACCACGTGGGGTTGGGGACCACCACACATGGGGTTGGTGGCCATCACATGGGGTTGGTGACCATCGCATGGGGTTGGTGACCACCACACGGGGTTGGGGACCACCACACATGGGGTTGGTGACCATCATACGTGGCTGGTGACCACCACGTGGGGTTGGGGACCACCACACATGGGGTTGGTGACCATCACATGGGGTTGGTGGCCACCACACATGGCTGGTGACCATCACATGGGGTTGGTGACCATCATACGTGGCTGGTGACCACCACGTGGGGTTGGGGACCACCACACATGGGGTTGGTGACCATCACATAGGGTTGGTGACCATCGCATGGGGTTGGTGGCCACCACACATGGCTGGTGGCCATCACATGGGGTTGGGGACCGTCACACACAGGGGCGGGGACCATCCCCGCGGCGGGGTGGGGTTGGGGGGGGTGTCGGGGGGGTGTCCCCGAGGTACCTTCTTGTCCTGCAGGTCGGTGGAGAGCTCGTAGCTGTCGCTCAGAGCCTTCGGCCTCTTGCTCTCCTCCTCCTCCTCCTGCTTGCGTAGGGCCACGCTGGCGGGCTGGGGGGGCAGCCGGGACCAGGCCAAACCCGGGGAACCCCCCCCGGGGCCCCCCCCGCTTCCTCCCGTTCCTTGAGGGGCCGGTTGAGGGAGGCCGCGGTAGGGGGGGGGTCGCCCGGGGCTGTCGGGCGTCGCGCCCCCCCCTTCGCTGCCCGGCGTCTCGCCGTCCACGCTGTGGGGACATCGTGTCACCCCCACGGCGGGACACCCCCCCCAACCTCCAAATTCCTTCCCCCCCCCGCCCCCCGGCAGCCCCGAGACACACACACCCCCCACCCCCCCCCCGGATTGGGCTGAGACCCCTCAAACGGCCCTGGAGGGACAGCAGGGACATGGGGACAGGGACATGGGGACACAGGGACATGGGACACAGGGACGTGGGGACACAGGGACGTGGGGACATGGGACACACGGACATGGGGACACACAGATATGGGACACATGGACACGGGACACAGGGATATGGGGACACAGGGACATGGGGACAGGGACATGGGGACACAGACATGGGACACAGGGACATAGGGACATGGGACACACGGACATGGGGACACACAGCTATGGAACACGTGGACATGGGGACACGGGGACATGGGACACATGGACATGGGGACACAGGGACAGGGGGACAAAGGGACATGGGACACGTGGACATGGGGACACAGGGACATGGGACACGGGGACATGGAGACACGGGGACATGGAGACACGGGGACATGGGGACACGGGGACATGGGGACAGGGGTATGGGGACACAGGGACGTGGGGACACACAGACATGGGACATGGCACATGTGGACATGGTGACACATGGACATGGGACACAGGGATATGGGACACATGGACATGGGACACGTGGACAGGGACACAGGGACATGGGACACAGGGACATGGGACACGTGGACATGGGACACGTGGACATGGGACACGAGGACATGGGGACACATTGACATGGGGACACACGGACACTGGGACACGGGAACATGGGGACATATGGACATGGGGACATGGGACATAGGACACAGGGACGTGGGACACAGGGACATGGGGACATACAGCCATGGCACACATGGACATGGGACACAGGGACATGGGGACATGGGGACACACGGACACTGGGACACAGGGACATGGGGACATGGGACACGGGAACACATGGACACTGGGATACCTGGACATGGGGACATGGGACACATGGACATGGGGACACAGGGACACGGGGACAGAGGGACATGGGGACACAGGGACACTGGGACACGGGAACATGGGGACATGGGGGCATAGGACATAGGACACAGGGACACTGGGACACGGGAACATGGGGACATGGGGGCATAGGACATAGGACACAGGGACATGGGACACGGGGACATGGGGACACAGGGACATGGGGACATGGGACACGGGAACACATGGACACGGGGATACCTGGACATGGGGACATGGGACACATGGACATGGGGACACAGGGACACGGGGACGCACAGACATGGGACGCAGGGACATGGGGACATGGGACATGGGACACGGACATGGGGACACAGGGACACTGGGATACCTGGATGTGGGGACATGGGGACATGGGACACAGGGACACACGGACACTGGGACACATGGACATGGGGACATGGGACATGGGGACATGGGACATGGGGACACAGGGACGTGGGGACACACGGACATGGGACACATGGACATGGGACACGGGGACATGGGACACAGGGACATGGGACACATGGACATGGGACATGGGGACATGGGACACGGGGACATGGGGACACACGGACATGGGGACAGGGGACACAGGGACATATGGACACACAGACACTGGGATACCTGGACATGGGGACATGGGGACACACGGACATGGGGACACACGGACACTGGGACACGGGAACATGGGGACATATGGACATGGGGACATGGGACATAGGACACAGGGACGTGGGACACAGGGACGTGGGACACACGGACATGGGGACATGGGACACGGGAACACATGGACATGGGGACACAGGGACACGGAACACACGGACATGGGGACACACGGACACGGGGACACATCGACATGGGACACGGGAACACGTGGACACTGCAATACCTGGACATGGGGACATGGGGACACAGGGACATGGGACACACGGACGGGGGGACACAGGGACATGGGGACATACAGCCATGGCACACATGGACATGGGACACAGGGACATGGGGACACGGGGACATGGGACACGGGGACACATGGACATGGGGACATGGGAACACATGGACGCTGGGATACCTGGACATGGGGACATGGGACATGGGGACACAGGGACATGGGAACACACGGACATGGGGACACAGGGATGTGGGGACACAGGGACATGGGGATACACAGACATGGGGACAAATGGACATGGGACACAGGGACATGGGGAAACAGGGACATGGGGACATGGGACACGGGAACACATGGACACTGGGATACCTGGACATGGGGACATGGGACACATGGACATGGGGACACAGGGACACGGAACACACAGACATGGGACGCAGGGACATGGGGACATGGGACATGGGACACGGACATGGGGACACAGGGACACTGGGATACCTGGATGTGGGGACATGGTGACATGGGACACAGGGACACACGGACACTGGGACACATGGACATGGGGACATGGGACATGGGGACACAGGGACGTGGGGACACACGGACATGGGACACATGGACATGGGACACGGGGACATGGGACACACGGACATGGGACACATGGACATGGGACACGGGGACATGGGACACGGGGACATGGGGACAGGGGACACAGGGACATATGGACACACAGACACTGGGATACCTGGACATGGGGACATGGGGACACACGGACATGGGGACACACGGACACTGGGACACGGGAACATGGGGACATATGGACATGGGGACATGGGACATAGGACACAGGGACGTGGGACACAGGGACGTGGGGACACAGGGACGTGGGGACATGGGACACGGGAACACATGGACATGGGGACACAGGGACATGGGGACACACGGACACGGGGACACATCGACATGGGACACGGGAACACATGGACACTGCAATACCTGGACATGGGGACATGGGGGCATAGGACATAGGACACAGGGACATGGGACACGGGGACATGGGGACACAGGGACGTGGGGACATGGGGACATGGGACACGGGAACACATGGACACGGGGATACCTGGACATGGGGACATGGGACATGGGGACACAGGGACATGGGGACACACGGACATGGGGACACAGGGATGTGGGGACACAGGGACATGGGGACACACAGACATGGGGACAAATGGACATGGGACACAGGGACATGGGGACACGGGGACACGGGGACATGGGACACGGGAACACATGGACACTGGGATACCTGGACATGGGGACATGGGACACATGGACATGGGGACACAGGGACACGGGGACGCACAGACATGGGACGCAGGGACATGGGGACATGGGACATGGGACACGGACATGGGGACACAGGGACACTGGGATACCTGGACATGGGGACATGGGGACACACGGACATGGGGACACACGGACACTGGGACACGGGAACATGGGGACATATGGACATGGGGACATGGGACATAGGACACAGGGACGTGGGACACAGGGACGTGGGGACACAGGGACGTGGGGACATGGGACACGGGAACACATGGACATGGGGACACAGGGACATGGGGACACACGGACACGGGGACACATCGACATGGGACACGGGAACACATGGACACTGCAATACCTGGACATGGGGACATGGGGACACAGGGACACACGGACATGGGACACACGGACGTGGGGACACAGGGACATGGGGACATACAGCCATGGCACCCATGGACATGGGACACAGGGACATGGGGACACGGGGACATGGGACACGGGGACACATGGACATGGGAACACATGGACGCTGGGATACCTGGACATGGGGACATGGGACACATGGACATGGGGACACAGGGACACGGGGACGCACAGAGATGGGACGCAGGGACATGGGACACATTGACACGGGGACATGGGACATGGGGACACAGGGACGTGGGGCATGTGGACATGGGACACGGACATGGGGACACAGGGACACTGGGATACCTGGATGTGGGGACATGGGGACATGGGACACGGGGACACACGGACACTGGGACACATGGACATGGGGACACAGGGACATGGGGACACACGGACACGGGACACATGGACATGGGGACATGGGACATGGGGACACAGGGACGTGGGGACACGGGGACGTGGGGACACAGGGACATGGGACACACGGACATGGGGGGACACGGGACACGGGACACACGGACACAGGACACATGGACACGGGATACGGGGACACGGGACACGTGACATGAGAACATGGGACACGGGGACACACGGACACGGGGACACACGACGTGGGGACACAGACACCCCCCCACCCCCCCCCCCGCCCCGACACCCGCCAGCCCCGGGGGGGGGGGGGGGGGGGGGTTAGGGAAAGGGGGGGGAGGAGGCCCCAGGCGTCCGGGGAGGGGGGGGGGCGTGTGTGTGTCATCCCCCCCCCCCCCCAACGCGCCGAGGGGACCCAGGCGGCCGACCCCCCCCCCACCCCCCCCCCCGAGGGACCCAGACGTCCGGGTGCCCCCCCCTCCCCCCCCCCCTCCCCCCCACCAGGGACCGAGGCGTCGGGAACAGGCGGAGGGGGGGGGGGGGAGTTTGGAGGGGGTTAAAAGGGTTGGGGGGGGGGTTGTCGGGGGGGGGGGTGGGGGGGGTTGGGTGGGGGGAGTTGGGGGGGGGTTTTGGGGGGGGTGGAGGGGTGCCCCCCCCCCGGACTCACCCGTGCAGCAGGCGCTGCCGGAGGGGCCCCCGCCGCCGGTCGGCGGTGCACTGCAGGCACCACATCACGGGGGGGGGGGGGGGGGGGGGGGCACACAAAAAAAAAAAAAAAAAAAAGGGACACCCACCCCACCCCCCCCACGTCGCCCAGGGGTGTCACCCCCCCCTTACACACACACCCCCCCTTTTTTTAACGGCTGAACCCCCCCCCCCGCGCTACGGGTGGGGGGAGGGGGGGTCCCGGCCCCTCCGCAGCAGCACCCGGGGCCCGGTCGGGCGATGGAGGAGAGCGGGGATGGGGGGGGGGGGGGGGAAGAGGGGGGGGGAGGATGTTGAGGGAGGGGGGGGGAAGAGGAGGAGCGACCCCCCCCCCCCCCCCCCGCTTGCGCGTGCCCGGACGCCTGGGTCCCGTTTTTGGGGAGGGGGGGGGACAGACAGACACACACACCCCGGTCCCCTTTTGGGGACACACCCCCCCCCCGGGTCCCCTATTTTTTTTGGGGGGGGGACACACACACCCACCCCCGGACGCCTGGGTCCCCTTTTTTTTCGGGGGGGGGGAGACAGGCGCTTGGATCCCTCTGAGATGGAAGAGGGGAGGCTTTTGCCCCCCCCCCCGCCCCAAAAAAATTTAGGGGGGGCGGGCAGCCGGATCCGTGATGGAGGCCCCCCCCCCCCCCCCCAAATTTTGGGAGCTTGCGCGGAGGGGGGGGGGGGGGGGGAGATGGGGGGGGGGAGATGGGGGTGTCCCCCCCCCCTCATAAAGTGGGGGGGGGGGGGGGAAGCGGATGCCTGGGTTGCCCCCCCCCTCCAGCCCCGCCCCCTTCGGGGGGGGGGGGGTGTCCCCGCAATATGGGGGGGGGCGTTTCCTTTAAGAAAGGGGGGGGGGGGGGGGGTTCGAACGGCGCATGCGCAGAGGCGCCCCTCCCGCCCCCCCCCCCCCCCGCCTCCCCCCCCCGCGGGCCGGCGGTTGCCATGGTGAGGCGGGGGCGGGGCCGGCGGGTTGCCAGGGCTGCTGTTGCCATGGCGACGCGGCGGGGGATGATAATGGACGGGGGGGGGGCCGGACGCTTGGGTTCCCCCACGGGGGGGGGGGGGGGGGAAGTTTTTGGAAGCGGGGGGGGGGGGTGGGGGTGGTCCCGGCCGCCTGGGTCCCCGGCGCCCCGCCCCGCCCCCCCCCCATACGTCACCGCCCTCCCGCCCGCCCCCCCCCCCCCCCCCAAAATAGCCGGAGGATGGAGGCGTCGCCATGGCAACCGCCCCCAAACAGTCCGTGTCCCGTCTCCCCCCCCCCCCCCCAACAAGCCGGCGTCCGGGGGCGACTATAGGTCCCTGGGGAACCTATATGGGCTCCTATAGGGGCCTGGGGGGCCCCTATGGGGCCCTTGGGGGGGCCCATACGGCCCAGGGATCTATAGGGGCATCTATAGGTCCCCAAGGATCTGTAGGGGCCCCTATAGTTCCCTGGGGGCCCCCTATATGTGCCCAGGGGCTATATGGCCCAGGGATCTGTAGGGGGCCCCTATAGGTCCCCAGGGATCTATAGGGGCATCTATAGGTCACCAAGGATCTATAGGGGCCCCTCCAGGCCCCCAGGGATCTACGAGGGCCCCTAGAGGTCCCTGAGAGCCCCTATGGCGCCTACGCATCCCTGGGGTCCATACGGCCCAGGGACCTATAGGGGGGCCCTATAGGTCCCCAGGGATCTATAGGGGCATCTATAGGTCCCCAAGGATCTATAGGGACCCCTATAGGGCCCTAGGGATCTATAGGGGCATCTATAGGTCCCCAAGGATCTTTAGGGGTCCCTATGGCCCCTACTCATCCCTGGGGTCCATATGGCCCAGGGATCTATAGGAACCCCTATAGGTCCCCAGGGATCTATAGGGGCCCCTCCAGGCCCCCAGGGATTTACAAGGGCCCCTGTAGGGGGCACAGGGGCCCCTATAGCATCCAGCAGGCCCCTATGGCACGCAACAGGTCCTTATGGCCCCTATAGGGCCCCATTAGGACTCATATATAGGGGGGTGTCCATATGGGCCCTATAGTGCCCTGTGCGGCACATACAGCAACCGGGGGGGTCCATATGGGCCCTATAGTGCCCCGTGGCACTCATATATACGTGGGGGGGGGTCCCGTATGGCCCTATAGTGCCCCATCAGGCTCATACATATGTGGGGGGGTCCGTATGGGCCCTATAGTGCCCCATGGGGCTCATACAGCACCCGGGAGGGGTCCGTATAGACCCTATAGCGCCCCATGAGGTTCATATATACATGGGGGGGTCTGTATGGCCCCAATAGTGCCCCATGAGGTTCATACATACGTGGGGGGGGTCCGTATGGGCCCTATAGTGCCCCGTGGGGCTCATACAGCACCCGGGGGGTCCGTATGGGCCCTATAGTGCCCCGTGGGGCTCAGATATACGTGGGGGGCGTCTGTATGGGCCCTATAGTGCCCCTTGAGGCTCATTATACATGGGGGGGTCCATATGGGCCCTATAGTGCCCCTTGAAGCTCATACAGCACCCGGGGGGGTCCGTATGGCCCCTATAGTGCCCATGAGGTTCATATATACATGGGGGGTCCGTATGGCCCCTATAGTGCCCTGTGGGGCTCATACAGCACCCAGGGGGGGTCCATATGGACCCTATAGGGCTCTGTGGGGCTCATATATACACGGGGGGGTCCGTATGGGCCCTATAGGGCCCCATGAGGTTCATATATACGTGGGGGGGTCCGTATGGGCCCTATAGTGCCCCGTGGGGCTCAGATATACGTGGGGGGGTCTGTATGGGCCCTATAGTGCCCCATGAGGTTCATATATACATTGGGGGGGGTCCGTATGGCCCCTATAGTGCCCTTGAGGTTCATATATACATGGGGGGGGTCCGTATGGGCCCTATAGTGCCCCATGGGGCTCAGATATACGTGGGGGGGTCTGTATGGACCCTATAGTGCCCCCATGAGGTTCATATATACATGGGGGGGTCCGTATGGCCCCTATAGTGCCCCCTTGAGGCTCATATATACATGGGGGGGGTCCGTATGGCCCCTATAGTGCCCCTTGAGGCTCATATATACATGGGGGGGGGTCCGTATGGCCCCTATAGTGCCCCTTGAGGTTCATATATACATGGGGGGGGTCCGTATGGGCCCTATAGTGCCCCATGGGGCTCAGATATACGTGGGGGGGTCTGTATGGACCCTATAGTGCCCCATGAGGTTCATATATACGTGGGGGGGGTCCGTATGGCCCCTATAGTGCCCCTTGAGGCTCATATATACATGGGGGGGGTCCGTATGGCCCCTATAGTGCCCCTTGAGGTTCATATATACATGGGGGGGGTCCGTATGGCCCCTATAGTGCCCCGTGGGCTCATACAGCACCCGGGGGGGGTCCGTATGGGCCCTATAGGGCTCTGTGGGGCTCATATATACATGGGGGGGTCCGTATGGGCCCTATAGGGCTCTATGGGGCTCATATATACATGGGGGGTCTGTATGGGCCCTATAGGGCTCTATGGGGCTCATATATACATGGGGGGGTCCGTATGGGCCCTATAGGGCCCCATGAGGTTCATATATACGTGGGGGGGGGGGTCCGTATGGGCCCTATAGCGCCCCGTGGGGCTCATACACATCTGGGGGGGGGGGGGTCCATATGGCCCCTATAGGGGGAGCCGGGGTGGGGGTGGGGGGGCTCTTACCTGCGGGCGGGGGAGGTTGGAGCGGCCGAGAGGAGCCACGGGTGGAACCTGGAGGGGGGGGGACGGGGGGGGGGGGGGACAGGATGGACGGGCCGGGGGGGGGGACACACACACAGACGGGACGGACGGATGTCTACGTGTCCCTATAGGGGATGGAGAGACGGACGGATTTTGGGGGGGGGGGGGAAAGACATGGAGGGGGGGGGGGACACGAAGAGGAGAAAGAGGAGAGAAAACACGAGTCAAGAGCCGGAGGGGGGGGGGGACACGGGGGGGGGGGGACACACGACACGGGGGGGGGACACACGGACACGGGGGGGGGGGGGACACGATGGGGGGGGGACGGGGGGGACGATTGCAAAGGGGGGGTGGGGGGGGGATCCAGTGGATCCCGAGCTATTTCGGGGGGGGGGGGGGGATCGGGCGCGGGGCGGCGGGTGAGTGTCCCCCCCCCCCCCGCCAAATCCCACCCCAAACCCCCACCCTTTTTTGGGGGGGGGGCAGGAGTCCGGGTGGCCCCCCCCCCCCCCCCAAACCCCCCCCCCCGGGGCGGCGGTGGGGGGGGGGGGAACGACACACGGACCCAGGCGTCCGGTCTCTGAGGTCTGGCAAACTCATTACAGCCCCTGGGCCCCCCCCACCCCCCCTCCCACACCCTTCCTGTGTCCCCCCCCCGTCCCGTCCCGTCCCGTCCCCCCCCCCGGGGCCGGAATTCCTCCCCCGCCCGGATGCCTGGGTCCCTCCGGAGCGATTTTGGGGGGGGGAAAAGGGGGGGGAAAGGAGGGGAAGGGGGGGGGGTGGGGTGGTGTTCGGCCTCGCACGGCCCTCGCACGGCGTCGCGCTCCCCCCGGCTCCCCCCCCCCGGCCCCCGGCATGGCCTCGCACGGCCCTCGCACGGCCCTCGCACGGGGTCGCACACACACACACCCCCCCCCCCCCCCGTCACGGTGTCGCACGGCCCTTGCACGGCCCTCGCACGGCGTCGCACGCCCCGTCACGGCCTCGCACGGCCCTCGCACGGAGTCTCACGGCCCTCGCACGGCCCTTGCACGGTGTCACACACCCCGGCACGGCCTCGCATGGCCCTTGCATGGCCCTCGCACGGAGTCTCATGGCCCTCGCACCGGCCCTTGCACGGTGTCACACATCCCGGCACGGCCTCGCACGGCCCTCGCACGGCCCTCGCACGGAGTCTCACGGTCCTTGCACGGCGTCACACACCCCGGCACGGCCTCGCACGGCCCTTGCACGGAGTCTCACGGCCCTCGCACGGCCCTCGCACGGGGTCACACACCCCATCACGGTGTCGCCCACCCCGGCACGGCCTCGCACGGCTCTCGCACGGAGTCTCACGGCCCTCGCACGGCCCTTGCACGGTGTCACACACCCCGGCATGGCCTCGCACGGCCCTCGCACGGCCCTCGCATGGGGTCGCACAGCCCTACACGGAGTTGCACACCCCATCATGGCCTTGCACGGCCCTCGCACGATGTCGCACACCCCATCAGGGCATTACACACTCCAGCACGGCCTCGCACGGCCCTCGCACGGAGTCTCACGGCCCTCGCACGGCCCTTGTACGGTGTCACACACCCCGGCACGGCCTCTCACGGCACTCGCACGGCCCTCACACGACCGTCATGCACCTGTGACGGTGTCACACACCCCGGGCGCGGCCTCGCACGGCCCTTGCACGGCCCTTGCATGGTGTCGCACGGCCCTTGCACGGTGTCGCACGCCCTGCCACGTCTTGCAGGTCCCTTGCACGGCCCTCGCACGGGGGTCGCACACCCCATCACGGTGTCGCCCAACCCGGCACGGCCTCGCACAGCTCTCGCACGGAGTCGCAGGTCCTCGCACAGCCCTCGCACGGAGTCTCACGGCCCTTGCACGGTCCTTGCACGGTGTCACACACCCCGGCATGGCCTCGCATGGCCCTCGCACGGTGTCACGCACCCCGGCACGGTGTCACCCACCCCGGCACGGTGTCGCACGGCCCTCGCACGGAGTCACACGGCCCTTGCACGGTCCTTGCACGGTGTCACACACCCCAGCACGGCCTCGCACGGCCCTCGCATGGGGTCGCACACCCCATCATGGTGTCGTCCACCCCGGCACGGCCTCGCACAGCCCTCGCACGGAGTCGCATGGTCCTCGCACGGCCCTTGCACGGAGTCTCACGGCCCTTGCACGGTCCTTGCACGGTGTCGCACGCCCCGCCACGGCCTCGCACGGCCCTCGCACGGAGTCTCACGGCCCTTGCACGGTCTTTGCACGGTGTCACACACCCCGGCATGGCCTCGCACGGCCCTCGCACAGTGTCACGCACCCCGGCACGGTGTCACCCACCCCAGCACGGTGTCGCACGGCCCTTGCACGGCTCTTGCACGGTGTCGCCCACCCCGACTTGGCCTCGCACGGCCCTCGCATGGTGTCGCACGCCCCGCCACGGCCTCGCACGGCCCTCTCACGTCCCTTGCACGGGGTCGCACACCCCATCACAGTGTTGCCCACCCCGGCATGGCCTCGCACGGCCCTCGCATGGCCTCGCACGGTCCTTGCACGGTGTCACACACCCCCGCATGGCCTTGCACGGCCCTTGCACGGCCCTCGCATGGAGTCTCACGGCCCTTGCACGGCTCTTGCACGGTGTCGCACGCCCTGCCACGGCCTCGCACGGCCCTCCTCACGTCCCTCGCACGGGGTCGCACACCCCATCACAGTGTCGCCCACCCCGGCACGGCCTCTCACGGCCCTCGCACGGAGTCTCACGGCCCTCGCACGGTGTCACGCACCCCGGCCGGCCTTGCACGGCCCTCGCACGGCCCTCGGACGGTGTCACGCACCCCGGCACGGTGTCACCCACCCCGGCACGGTGTCGCACGGCCCTTGCACGGCTCTTGCACGGTGTCGCCCACCCCGACGTGGCCTCGCACGGGCGTCACGCACCCCGGCATGGTGTCGCCCACCCCGGCACGGCCCTCGCACGGCCCTCGCACGGCGTCACCCACCCCGTCACGATGTCACCCGGCCCTCGCACGGTGTCGCCCACCCGGCGTGGCCTCGCACGGCCCTCGCACGCCCCCTCGCACGGCCCTCGCACCGGGGGGGGGGGGGGGGGATGGAGGGGGGGGGGATGGCGAGGGGGGGGGGTGTCGCAGCCCCTCGCACTCCCCTTACACCCCCCCCCTCCCTTCGCACGCCGTCGCACGCCCTTGCGCGGGGGAAGGGGGGGGGGGGATTTTTTGGGGGGGAGGGGGGGGTGGAGGTGTCGGGGACGCGGTCGCCGGTTGCCATGGTGACAAGTGACACCCCCCTCCCCCCCCCCCCCCCGTTGTCACGCCTCCCCCGGCGCTGTCACCGCTGCCACCCGCCGCCCCCGCCGTCGCCATGGCAACCGCCGCCCCCAGCAACGAGCATCCTTCCCCCCCCCGTCGCGACGCACCGGCTCTATCGCGACATAATACACCCCCCCACACACACCCCCACACACACCCCCCCACAGGCACAGGGAATGGACCCAGGCGTCCGGGGAGGGGGGGGATTTTTGGGGGGGGGGGGGGGATGGGGGGGGTCAAAGGGCATTGGGGGGGGGAGGGGGGAGGGAGGGGGAGGGGGGATACTGACCTCACTGTCCTCGAGCTGTCCCGGTCCGACCTGGGGGGGGGGAGGGGGGGAAGGCGGGGGGGGGTGTGTCAGAGAACTGCCCCCCCCCCAAAAAAAAAGGGACCCAGGAGTAAAGGTGACACCCCCTCCCCCCATCCCCCCCCCCCCCCCGAAAATGGGGGCTCAGGGAGCCGGGACCCCCCCCATCCCCCCCAAAAAGGGGGCCCAGGGGTTCAGGGACCACCCCCCCCCCCAAAAAAAAGGGCTCAGGGATCCGACCCCCCCCCAAAAAAAAGGGAGCCAGGAGTAAAGGGACCCCCCCCCCCCCCAGCCCCCCCAAAAAAAGGGGGCCTGGGGATCTGAAACCACCCCCCCCCCTCCAAAAAAGGGGTCCAGGTGTTCGGGAACCCCCCCAGCCCCCCAAAAAAGGGGCTCAGGGATCCGACACCCCCCCCCCCCCAAAAAAAAGGGACCCAGGAGTAAAGGACCAAAAAAGGGGCTCAGGGATCCGAACACCCCCCCTAAAGAAGAGGGACCCAGGAGTAAGGGACCCCCCAAGCCCCCCCAAAAAGGGGGCCTGGGGATTCCCCCCCCCAAAAAAAAAAATAGGAACGCAGGCGTCCGGCGGTGGGGCCAGTTGGGGTGACCACGGGGGGGGGGGGGTGTGACCGCGGTGACGCGCGTGTCATGTCGTGTCCCCCCCGCAGCTCCCACATCTGCTCCAATCCTTCCCTGCCCCCCCCCCCCCCCTTCTCCCCAATGACGTGTAACGAGTTCTGTCCGGCCTCAGCCTACTACAAAGGGGGCCGGACGCTTGGATTTCCCCCCCCCCTTTTTGTTTTTTTTTTTGGGGGGGGGGGGTTGGGAAAAGAGGGGGGGGGTGAGGGGGGGTTGGGGGGGGGAGGGGGGGTTCCTTACTTGCGTTGGAGGGTGGTGGCGGGACTGGTGCTGGCGCTGGTGCTGTGTCCCCCCGCTCCGGGACTGGAACTCCGGGAGGGTCCCCGACTGAGAGGGGGGTGTCCCCGACGAGGGGGGGGTGTCCCCCAATCCCCTTCCCAATCCCTTTGGGAAACGGGCAACGATTCCCGGCGCAAGGTAAAGGATAAGCCCCTTCCCGATCCAGGCAAGTCGCGTAACGATTTTCCCGACTCCGGTACTGCAGTTCTCGTTCCAGGTGATTGGGAAAGGCCCTCCCGATCCATCCGGTTGGGATATTGCCCGTCTCGCTCCGGATGGCTCATATACGGTCCTTCCCGATCCATCCGGTTGGGATATTGCCCGTCCCGTTCCGGATGGCTCGCGTATTGTCCGTCCCGGTCATACGGTTGGAATATTGCCCGTCTTGTTCCGGATGGTTCGGATATTGTCCGTCCCGTTCCATCCGTCCCGGATACTGCCCTTCGTGATCCATCCGTCCCGGATATTGCCCTTCGTGATCCATCCTTCCCAGATATTGCCCGTCTCGTTCCAGCCGTCCGGGATATTGACCGTCTTGATCCAACCGTCCCGGATAATGCCCATCTCTTTCCATCCTTCCCGGATATTGCCCGTCTCGTTCCAATTGGGTTGATATTGGAGATCCCGCTCCAAACAGCCGGGATATTGTCCCCGGTCCATCGTCGGATATTGCCCTTCATTGCTCCATCCATTCCCGGATATTGCCCGTCTCGTCGCCGCAACGCGACGGCGCTCGTGTGCGAGGCGATATGACCGAGTCCTGGTCCATCCTTCCAG
>NW_027436168.1:0-62000 GCF_964199755.1 Larus michahellis | reverse complement strand
CCGCGTCTCTGGCCACAGCTCCCACGCCCGAAGAGCCAGGAGGGAAAGCCGTGCCTCGTTGGAAAGCTCTTTGGCAGCCGCTCGCGTGGCCCCACAGCCCGTGGGGCTGCGGGCTTTGCGGCGGCCGGCAGCCTCGGCGCCACCGGCGCCCACCTGGCGCCGCCGCGCCAGCCCCCGAAGCATTTTCCGGAAGGGCCGCATCTCTGGCCACAGCTCCCACGCCCGAAGAGCCAGGAGGGAAAGCCGTGCCTCGTTGGAAAGCTCTTTGGCAGCCGCTCGCGTGGCCCCACAGCCCGTGGGGCTGCGGGCTTTCCGGCGGCCGTCAGCCTCGGCGCCACCGGCGCCCAAGTGGCGCCGCCGCGCCAGCCTGTGAATCATTTTCCGGTAGGGCCGCGGCTCTGGCCACAGCTCCCACGCCCGAAGAGCCAGGAGGGAAAGCCGTGCCTCGTTGGAAAGCTCTTTGGCAGCCGCTCGCGTGGCCCCACAGCCCGTGGGGCTGCGGGCTTTGCGGCGGCCGTCAGCTTCGGCGCCACCGGCGCCCACCTGGCGCCGCCGCGCCAGCCTGCGAAGCATTTTCCGGTAGGGCCGCGGCTCTGGCAACAGCTCCCACGCCCGAAGAGCCAGGAGGGAAAGCCGTGCCTCGTTGCAAAGCTCTTTGGCAGCCGCTCGTGTGGCCCCACAGCCCGTGGGGCTGCGGGCTTTGCGGCGGCCGTCAGCCTCGGCGCCACCGGGCCCACCTGGTGCCGCCGCGCCAGCCCCCGAAGCATTTTCCAGTAGGGCGGCGGCTCTGGCCACAGCTCCCATGCCCGAAGAGCCAGGAGGGAAAGCCGTGCCTCGTTGGAAAGCTCTTTGGCAGCCGCTCGCATGGCCCCACAGCCCATGGGGCTGCGGACTTTGCGGCAGCCCTCAGCCTCGGCGCCACCGGAGCCCACCTGGCGCCGCCACGACAGCCCCAAAAGCATTTTCCGGTAGGGCCGCGTCTCTGGCCACAGCTCCCACGCCCGAAGAGCCAGGAGGGAAAGCCGTGCCTCGTTGGAAAGCTCTTTGGCAGCCGCTCGCGTGGCCCCACAGCCCGTGGGGCTGCGGGCTTTGCGGCGGCCGTCAGCCTCGGCGCCACCGGCGCCCACCTGGCACCGCCGCGCCAGCCCCCGAAGCATTTTCCGGTAGGGCCGCGTCTCTGGCCACAGCTCCCACGCCCGAAGAGCCAGGAGGGAAAGCCGTGCCTCGTTGGAAAGCTCTTTGGCAGCCGCTCGCGTGGCCCCACAGCCCGTGGGGCTGCGGGCTTTGCGGCGGCCGTCAGCCTCGGCACCACCGGCGCCCACCTGGCGCCGCCGCGCCAGCCTGCAAAGCATTTTAAGGTAGGGCCGCGTCTCTGGCCACAGCTCCCACGCCCGAAGAGCCAGGAGGGAAAGCCGTGCCTCGTTGGAAAGCTCTTTGGCAGCCGCTCACGTGGCCCCACAGCCCGTGGGGCTGCGGGCTTTGCGGCGGCCGTCAGCCTCGGCGCCACCGGCGCCCACCTGGCGCCGCCGCGCCAGCCCCCGAAGCATTTTCCGGTAGGGCCGCGGATCTGGCCACAGCTCCCACGCCCGAAGAGCCAGGAGGGAAAGCCGTGCCTCGTTGGAAAGCTCTTTGGCAGCCGCTCGCGTGGACCCACAGCCCGTGGGGCTGCGGGCTTTGCGGCGGCCGGCAGCCTCGGCGCCACCGGCGCCCACGTGGCGCCGCCGCGCCAGCCCCCGAAGCATTTTCCGGTAGGGCCGCGTCTCTGGCCACAGCTCCCACGCCCGAAGAGCCAGGAGGGAAAGCCGTGCCTCGTTGGAAAGCTCTTTGGCAGCCGCTCGCGTGGCCCCACAGCCCATGGGGCTGCGGGCTTTGCGGCAGCCGTCAGCCTCGGCGCCACCGGCGCCCACCTGGCGCCGCCACGACAGCCCCAAAAGCATTTTCCAGTAGGGCCGCAGCTCTGGCCACAGCTCCCACGCCCGAAGAGCCAGGAGGGAAAGCCGTGCCTCGTTGGAAAGCTCTTTGGCAGCCGCTCGCGTGGCCCCACAGCCCGTGGGGCTGCGGGCTTTCCGGCGGCCGTCAGCCTCGGTGCCACCGGCACCCACGTGGCGCCGCCGCGCCAGCCTGCGAAGCATTTTCCGGTACGGCCGCGGCTCTGGCCACAGCTCCCACGCCCAAAGAGCCAGGAGGGAAAGCCGTGCCTCGTTGGAAAGCTCTTTGGCAGCCGCTCGCGTGGCCCCACAGCCCGTGGGGCTGCGGGCTTTCCGGCGGCCGTCAGCCTCGGCGCCACCGGCGCCCAAGTGGCGCCGCCGCGCCAGCCTGTGAATCATTTTCCGGTAGGGCCGCGGCTCTGGCCACAGCTCCCACGCCCGAAGAGCCAGGAGGGAAAGCCGTGCCTCGTTGGAAAGCTCTTTGGCAGCCGCTCGCGTGGCCCCACAGCCCGTGGGGCTGCGGGCTTTGCGGCGGCCGTCAGCTTCGGCGCCACCGGCGCCCACCTGGCACCGCCGCGCCAGCCTGCGAAGCATTTTCCGGTAGGGCCGCGGCTCTGGCAACAGCTCCCACGCCCGAAGAGCCAGGAGGGAAAGCCGTGCCTCGTTGCAAAGCTCTTTGGCAGCCGCTCGTGTGGCCCCACAGCCCGTGGGGCTGCGGGCTTTGCGGCGGCCGTCAGCCTCGGCGCCACCGGCGCCCACCTGGTGCCGCCGCGCCAGCCCCCGAAGCATTTTCCAGTAGGGCGGCGGCTCTGGCCACAGCTCCCATGCCCGAAGAGCCAGGAGGGAAAGCCGTGCCTCGTTGGAAAGCTCTTTGGCAGCCGCTCGCGTGGCCCCACAGCCCATGGGGCTGCGGACTTTGCGGCAGCCGTCAGCCTCGGCGCCACCGGAGCCCACCTGGCGCCGCCACGACAGCCCCAAAAGCATTTTCCGGTAGGGCCGCGTCTCTGGCCACAGCTCCCACGCCCGAAGAGCCAGGAGGGAAAGCCGTGCCTCGTTGGAAAGCTCTTTGGCAGCCGCTCGCGTGGCCCCACAGCCCGTGGGGCTGCGGGCTTTGCGGCGGCCGTCAGCCTCGGCGCCACCGGCGCCCACCTGGCGCCGCCGCGCCAGCCCCCGAAGCATTTTCCGGTAGGGCCGTGTCTTTGGCCACAGCTCCCACGCCCGAAGAGCCAGGAGGGAAAGCCGTGCCTCGTTGGAAAGCTCTTTGGCAGCCGCTCGCGTGGCCCCACAGCCCGTGGGGCTGCGGGCTTTCCGGCGGCCGTCAGCCTCGGCGCCACCGGCGCCCACCTGGCGCCGCCGCGCCAGCCTGTGAATCATTTTCCGGTAGGGCCGCGGCTCTGGCCACAGCTCCCACGCCCGAAGAGCCAGGAGGGAAAGCCGTGCCTCGTTGGAAAGCTCTTTGGCAGCCGCTCGCGTGGCCCCACAGCCCGTGGGGCTGCGGGCTTTGCGGCGGCCGTCAGCCTCGGCGCCACCGGCGCCCACCTGGCGCCGCCGCGCCAGCCCCCGAAGCATTTTCCGGTAGGGCCGCGTCTCTGGCCACAGCTCCCACGCCCGATGAGCCAGGAGGGAAAGCCGTGCCTCGTTGGAAAGCTCTTTGGCAGCCGCTCGCGTGGCCCCACAGCCCGTGGGGCTGCGGGCTTTGCGGCGGCCGTCAGCCTCGGCACCACCGGCGCCCACCTGGCGCCGCCGCGCCAGCCTGCGAAGCATTTTAAGGTAGGGCCGCGTCTCTGGCCACAGCTCCCACGCCCGAAGAGCCAGGAGGGAAAGCCGTGCCTCGTTGGAAAGCTCTTTGGCAGCCGCTCACGTGGCCCCACAGCCCGTGGGGCTGCGGGCTTTGCGGCGGCCGTCAGCCTCGGCGCCACCGGCGCCCACCTGGCGCCGCCGCGCCAGCCCCCGAAGCATTTTCCGGTAGGGCCGTGGCTCTGGCCACAGCTCCCACGCCCGAAGAGCCAGGAGGGAAAGCCGTGCCTCGTTGGAAAGCTCTTTGGCAGCCGCTCGCGTGGCCCCACAGCCCGTGGGGCTGCGGGCTTTGCGGCGGCCGTCAGCCTCGGCGCCACCGGCGCCCACCTGGCGCCACCGCGCCAGCCCCCGAAGCATTTTCCGGTAGGGCCGCGGCTCTGGCCACAGCTCCCACGCCCGAAGAGCCAGGAGGGAAAGCCGTGCCTCGTTGGAAAGCTCTTTGGCAGCCGCTCGCGTGGCCCCACAGCCCGTGGGGCTGCGGGCTTTGCGGCGGCCGTCAGCCTCGGCGCCACCGGCGCCCACCTGGCGCCGCCGCGCCAGCCCCCGAAGCATTTTCCGGTAGGGCCGCGTCTCTGGCCACAGCTCCTACGCCCGAAGAGCCAGGAGGGAAAGCCGTGCCTCGTTGGAAAGCTCTTTGGCAGCCGCTCGCGTGGCCCCACAGCCCGTGGGGCTGCGGGCTTTGCGGCGGCCGTCAGCCTCGGCGCCACCGGCGCCCACCTGGCGCCGCCGCGCCAGCCCCCGAAGCATTTTCCGGTAGGGCCGCGGCTCTGGCCACAGCTCCCACGCCCGAAGAGCCAGGAGGGAAAGCCGTGCCTCGTTGGAAAGCTCTTTGGCAGCCGCTCGCGTGGCCCCACAGCCCGTGGGGCTGCGGGCTTTCCGGCGGCCGTCAGCCTCGGTGCCACCGGCGCCCACCTGGCACCGCTGTGCCAGCCTGCGAAGCATTTTCCGGTAGGGCCGCGTCTCTGGCCACAGCTCCCACGCCCGAAGAGCCAGGAGGGAAAGCCGTGCCTCATTGGAAAGCTCTTTGGAAGCCGATCGCGTGGCCCCACAGCCCGTGGGGCTGCGGGCTTTGCGGCGGCCGTCAGCCTTGGCGCCACCGGCGCCCACGTGGCGCCGCCGCGCCAGCCCCCGAAGCATTTTCCGGTAGGGCCGCGTCTCTGGCCACAGCGCTCATGCCCGAAGAGCCAGGAGGGAAAGCTGTGCCTCGTTGGAAAGCTCTTTGGCAGCCGCTCGCGTGGCCCCACAGCCCGTGGGGCTGCGGGCTTTCCGGCGGCCGTCAGCCTCGGCGCCACCGGCGCCCACCTGGCGCCGCCGCGCCAGCCTGTGAATCATTTTCCGGTAGGGCCGCGGCTCTGGCCACAGCTCCCACGCCCGAAGAGCCAGGAGGGAAAGCCGTGCCTCGTTGGAAAGCTCTTTGGCAGCCGCTCGCGTGGCCCCACAGCCCGTGGGGCTGCGGGCTTTGCGGCGGCCGTCAGCCTCGGCGCCACCGGCGCCCACGTGGCGCCGCCGCGCCAGCCTGCGAAGCATTTTCCGGTAGGGCCGCGGCTCTGGCCACAGCTCCCACGCCCAAAGAGGCAGGAGGGAAAGCCGTGCCTCGTTGGAAAGCTCTTTGGCAGCCGCTCGCGTGGCCCCACAGCCCGTGGGGCTGCGGGCATTGCGGCGGCCGTCAGCCTCGGCGCCACCGGCGCCCACCTGGCGCCGCCGCGCCAGCCCCCGAAGCATTTTCCGGTAGGGCCGCGTCTCTGGCCACAGCTCCCACGCCCGATGAGCCAGGAGGGAAAGCCGTGCCTCGTTGGAAAGCTCTTTGGCAGCCGCTCGCGTGGCCCCACAGCCCGTGGGGCTGCGGGCTTTGCGGCGGCCGTCAGCCTCGGCGCCACCGGCGCCCACCTGGCGCCGCCGCGCCAGCCCCCGAAGCATTTTCCGGTAGGGCCGCGTCTCTGGCCACAGCTCCCACGCCCAAAGAGCCAGGAGGGAAAGCCGTGCCTTGTTGGAAAGCTCTTTGGCAGCCGCTCGCGTGGCCCCACAGCCCGTGGGGCTGCGGGCTTTGCGGCGGCCGTCAGCCTCGGCGCCACCGGCGCCCACCTGGCGCCGCCGCGCCAGCCCCCGAAGCATTTTCCGGTAGGGCCGCCTCTCTGGCCACAGCTCCCACGCCTGAAGAGCCAGGAGGGAAAGCCGTGCCTCATTGGAAAGCTCTTTGGCAGCCGCTCGCGTGGCCCCACAGCCCGTGGGGCTGCGGGCTTTGCGGCGGCCGTCAGCCTCGGCGCCACCGGCGCCCACCTGGCGCCGCCGCGCCAGCCCCCGAAGCATTTTCCGGTAGGGCCGCGTCTCTGGCCACAGCTCCCACGCCCGAAGAGCCAGGAGGGAAAGCCGTGCCTCGTTGGAAAGCTCTTGGGCAGCCGCTCGCGTGGCCCCACAGCCCGTGGGGCTGCGGGCTTTGCGGCGGCCGTCAGCCTCGGCGCCACCGGCGCCCACCTGGCGCCGCCGCGCCAGCCTGCGAAGCATTTTCCGGTAGGGCCGCGGCTCTGGCCACAGCTCCCACGCCCGAAGAGCCATGAGGGAAAGCCGTGCCTCGTTGGAAAGCTCTTTGGCAGCCGCTCGCGTGGCCCCACAGCCCGTGGGGCTGCGGGCTTTGCGGCGTCCGTCAGCCTCGGCGCCACCGGCGCCCACCTGGCGCCGCCGCGCCAGCCCCCGAAGCATTTTCCGGTAGGGCCGCGTCTCTGGCCACAGCTCCCACGCCCGAAGAGCCAGGAGGGAAAGCCGTGCCTCGTTGGAAAGCTCTTTGGCAGCCGCTCGCGTGGCCCCACAGCCCGTGGGGCTGCGGGCTTTGCGGCGGCCGTCAGCCTCGGCGCCACCGGCGCCCACCTGGCGCCGCCGCGCCAGCCCCCGAAGCATTTTCCGGTAGGGCCGTGGCTCTGGCCACAGCTCCCACGCCCGAAGAGCCAGGAGGGAAAGCCGTGCCTCGTTGGAAAGCTCTTTGGCAGCCGCTCGCGTGGACCCACACACCGTGGGGCTGCGGGCTTTCCGGCGGCCGTCAGCCTCGGCGCCACCGGCGCCCACCTGGCGCCACCGCGCCAGCCCCCGAAGCATTTTCCGGTAGGGCCGCGGCTCTGGCGACAGCTCCCACGCCCGAAGAGCCAGGAGGGAAAGCCGTGCCTCGTTGGAAAGCTCTTTGGCAGCCGCTCGCGTGGCCCCACAGCCCGTGGGGCTGCGGGCTTTGCGGCGGCCGTCAGCCTCGGCGCCACCGGCGCCCACCTGGCGTCGCCACGCCAGCCCCCGAAGCATTTTCCGGTAGTGCCGCGGCTCTGGCCACAGCTCCCACGCCCGAAGAGCCAGGAGGGAAAGCCGTGCCTCGTTGCAAAGCTCTTTGGCAGCCGCTCGCGTGGCCCCACAGCCCGTGGGGCTGCGGGCTTTGCGGCGGCCGTCAGCCTCGGCGCCACCGGCGCCCACCTGGCGCCGCCGCGCCAGCCCCCGAAGCATTTTCCGGTAGGGCCGCGGCTCTGGCCACAGCTCCCACGCCCGAAGAACCAGGAGGGAAAGCCGTGCCTCATTGGAAAGCTCTTTGGCAGCCGCTCGCGTGGCCCCACAGCCCGTTTGGCTGCGGGCTTTGCGGCGGCCGTCAGCCTTGGCGCCACCGGCGCCAACGTGGCGCCGCCGCGCCAGCCTGCGAAGCATTTTCCGGTAGGGCCGCGTCTCTGGCCACAGCTCCCACGCCCGAAGAGCCAGGAGGGAAAGCCGTGCCTCGTTGGAAAGCTCTTTGGCAGCCGCTCGCGTGGCCCCACAGCCCGTGGGGCTGCGGGCTTTGCGGCGGCCGTCAGCCTCGGCGCCACCGGCGCCCACCTGGCGCCGCCGCGCCAGACCCCGAAGCATTTTCCGGTAGGGCCGCGTCTCTGGCCACAGCGCTCATGCCCGAAGAGCCAGGAGGGAAAGCTGTGCCTCGTTGGAAAGCTCTTTGGCAGCCGCTCGCGTGGCCCCACAGCCCGTGGGGCTGCGGGCTTTGCGGCGGCCGTCAGCCTCGGCGCCACCGGCGCCCACCTGGCGCCGCCGCGCCAGACCCCGAAGCATTTTCCGGTAGGGCCGCGTCTCTGGCCACAGCGCTCATGCCCGAAGAGCCAGGAGGGAAAGCTGTGCCTCGTTGGAAAGCTCTTTGGCAGCCGCTCGCGTGGCCCCACAGCCCGTGGGGCTGCGGGCTTTCCGGCGGCCGTCAGCCTCGGCGCCACCGGCGCCCACCTGGCGCCGCCGCGCCAGCCTGTGAATCATTTTCCGGTAGGGCCGCGGCTCTGGCCACAGCTCCCACGCCCGAAGAGCCAGGAGGGAAAGCCGTGCCTCGTTGGAAAGCTCTTTGGCAGCCGCTCGCGTGGCCCCACAGCCCGTGGGGCTGCGGGCATTGCGGCGGCCGTCAGCCTCGGCGCCACCGGCGCCCACCTGGCGCCGCCGCGCCAGCCCCCGAAGCATTTTCCGGTAGGGCCGCGTCTCTGGCCACAGCTCCCACGCCCGAAGAGCCAGGAGGGAAAGCCGTGCCTCGTTGGAAAGCTCTTTGGCAGCCGCTCGCGTGGCCCCACAGCCCGTGGGGCTGCGGGCTTTGCGGCGGCCGTCAGCCTCGGCGCCACCGGCGCCCACCTGGCGCCGCCGCGACAGCCCCCGAAGCATTTTCCGGTAGGGCCGCGTCTCTGGCCACAGCTCCCACGCCCAAAGAGCCAGGAGGGAAAGCCGTGCCTTGTTGGAAAGCTCTTTGGCAGCCGCTCGCGTGGCCCCACAGCCCGTGGGGCTGCGGGCTTTGCGGCGGCCGTCAGCCTCGGCGCCACCGGCGCCCACCTGGCGCCGCCGCGCCAGCCCCCGAAGCATTTTCCGGTAGGGCCGCGTCTCTTGCCACAGCTCCCACGCCCGAAGAGCCAGGAGGGAAAGCCGTGCCTCGTTGGAAAGCTCTTGGGCAGCCGCTCGCGTGGCCCCACAGCCCGTGGGGCTGCGGGCTTTCCGGCGGCCGTCAGCCTCGGCGCCACCGGCGCCCACCTGGCGCCGCCGCGCCAGCCTGCGAAGCATTTTCCGGTAGGGCCGCGGCTCTGGCCACAGCTCCCACGCCCGAAGAGCCAGGAGGGAAAGCCGTGCCTCATTGGAAAGCTCTTTGGCAGCCGCTCGCGTGGCCCCACAGCCCGTGGGGCTGCGGGCTTTGCGGCGGCCGTCAGCCTCGGCGCCACCGACGCCTACGTAGCGCTGCCACGCCAGCCTCTGAATCATTTTCCAGTAGGGCCGCGTCTCTGGCCACAGCTCCCACGCCCGAAGAGCCAGGAGGGAAAGCCGTGCCTCGTTGGAAAGCTCTTTGGCAGCCACTCGCGTGGCCCCACAGCCCGTGGGGCTGCGGGCTTTGCGGCGGCCGTCAGCCTCGGCGCAACCGGCGCCCACCTGGCGCCGCCGCACCAGCCTGTGAAGCATTTTCCGGTAGGGCCGCGTCTCTGGCCACAGCTCCCACGCCCGAAGAGCCAGGAGGGAAAGCCGTGCCTCGTTGGAAAGCTCTTTGGCAGCCGCTCGCGTGGCCCCACAGCCCGTGGGGCTGCAGGCTTTGCGGCGGCCGTCAGCCTCGGCGCCACCGGCGCCCACCTGGCGCCGCCGCGCCAGCCCCCGAAGCATTTTCCGGTAGGGCCGCGGCTCTGGCCACAGCTCCCACGCCCGAAGAGCCAGGAGGGAAAGCCGTGCCTCGTTGGAAAGCTCTTTGGCAGCCGCTCGCGTGGCCCCACAGCCCGTGGGGCTGCGGGCTTTGCGGCGGCCGTCAGCCTCGGCGCCACCGGCGCCCACCTGGCGCCGCCGCGCCAGACCCCGAAGCATTTTCCGGTAGGGCCGCGTCTCTGGCCACAGCTCCCACGCCCGAAGAGCCAGGAGGGAAAGCCGTGCCTCGTTGGAAAGCTCTTTGGCAGCCGCTCGCGTGGCCCCACAGCCCGTGGGGCTGCGGGCTTTGCGGCAGCCGTCAGCCTCGGCGGCACCGACGCCTACGTAGCGCTGCCGCGCCAGCCTGTGAATCATTTTCCGGTAGGGCCGCGGCTCTGGCCACAGCTCCCACGCCCGAAGAGCCAGGAGGGAAAGCCGTGCCTCGTTGGAAAGCTCTTTGGCAGCCGCTCGCGTGGCCCCACAGCCCGTGGGGCTGCGGGCTTTGCGGCGGCCGTCAGCCTCGGTGCCACCGGCGCCCACCTGGCGCCGCCGCGCCAGCCCCCAAAGCATTTTCCGGTAGGGCCGCGGCTCTGGCCACAGCTCCCACGCCCGAAGAGCCAGGAGGGAAAGCCGTGCCTCGTTGGAAAGCTCTTTGGCAGCCGCTCGCGTGGCCCCACAGCCCGTGGGGCTGCGGGCTTTCCGACGGCCGTCAGCCTCGGCGCCACCGGCGCCTACGTAGCACTGCCGCGCCAGCCTGTGAAGCATTTTCCGGTAGGGCCGCGGCTCTGGAAACAGCTCCCATGCCTGAAGAGCCAGGAGGGAAAGCCGTGCCTCATTGGAAAGCTCTTTGGCAGCCGCTCGCGTGGCCCCACAGCCCGTGGGGCTGCGGGCTTTGCGGCGGCCGTCAGCCTCGGCGCCACCGGCGCCCACCTGGCGCCGCCGCGCCAGCCTGTGAATCATTTTCCGGTAGGGCTGCGTCTCTGGCCACAGCTCCCACGCCCGAAGAGCCAGGAGGGAAAGCCGTGCCTCGTTGGAAAGCTCTTTGGCAGCCGCTCGCGTGGCCCCACAGCCCGTGGGGCTGCGGGCTTTCCGGCGGCCGTCAGCCTCGGCGCCACCGGCGCCCACCTGGCGCCGCCGCGCCAGCCCCCGAAGCATTTTCCGGTAGGGCCGCGGCTCTGGCCACAGCTCCCACGCCCGAAGAGCCAGGAGGGAAAGCCGTGCCTTGTTGGAAAGCTCTTTGGCAGCCGCTCGCGTGGCCCCACAGCCCGTGGGGCTGCGGGCTTTGCGGCGGCCGTCAGCCTCGGCGCCACCGGCGCCCACGTGGCGCCGCCGCGCCAGCCCCCGAAGCATTTTCCGGTAGGGCCGCGTCTCTGGCCACAGCTCCCACGCCCGAAGAACCAGGAGGGAAAGCCGTGCCTCATTGGAAAGCTCTTTGGCAGCCGCTCGCGTGGCGCCACAGCCCGTGGGGCTGCGGGCTTTGCGGCGGCCGTCAGCCTTGGCGCCACCGGCGCCCACGTGGCGCCGCCGCGCCAGCCTGCGAAGCATTTTCCGGTAGGGCCACGTCTCTGGCCACAGCTCCCACGCCTGAAGAGCCAGGAGGGAAAGCCGTGCCTCATTGGAAAGCTCTTTGGCAGCCGCTCGCGTGGCCCCACAGCCCGTGGGGCTGCGGGCTTTGCGGCGGCCGTCAGCCTCGGCGCCACCGGCGCCCACCTGGCGCCGCCGCGCCAGCCCCCGAAGCATTTTCCGGTAGGGCCGCGTCTCTTGCCACAGCTCCCACGCCCGAAGAGCCAGGAGGGAAAGCCGTGCCTCGTTGGAAAGCTCTTGGGCAGCCGCTCGCGTGGCCCCACAGCCCGTGGGGCTGCGGGCTTTCCGGCGGCCGTCAGCCTCGGCGCCACCGGCGCCCACCTGGCGCCGCCGCGCCAGCCTGCGAAGCATTTTCCGGTAGGGCCGCGTCTCTGGCCACAGCTCCCACGCCCGAAGAGCCAGGAGGGAAAGCCGTGCCTCGTTGGAAAGCTCTTTGGCAGCCGCTCGCGTGGCCCCACAGCCCGTGGGGCTGCGGGCTTTGCGGCGGCCGTCAGCCTCGGCGCCACCGGCGCCCACCTGGCGCCGCCGCGCCAGCCCCCGAAGCATTTTCCGGTAGGGCCGCGGCTCTGGCCACAGCTCCCATGCCCGAAGAGCCAGGAGGGAAAGCCGTGCCTCGTTGGAAAGCTCTTTGGCAGCCGCTCGCGTGGCCCCACAGCCCGTGGGGCTGCGGGCTTTGCGGCGGCCGTCAGCCTCGGTGCCACCGGCGCCCACCTGGCTCCGCCGCGCCAGACCCCGAAGCATTTTCCGGTAGGGCCGCATCTCTGGCCACAGCTCCCACGCCCGAAGAGCCAGGAGGGAAAGCCGTGCCTCGTTGGAAAGCTCTTTGGCAGCCGCTCGCGTGGCCCCACAGCCCGTGGGGCTGCGGGCTTTGCGGCGGCCGTCAGCCTCGGCGCCACCGACGCCTACGTAGCGCTGCCGCGCCAGCCTGTGAATCATTTTCCGGTAGGGCCGCAGCTCTGGCCACAGCTCCCACGCCCGAAGAGCCAGGAGGGAAAGCCGTGCCTCGTTGGAAAGCTCTTTGGCAGCCGCTCGCGTGGCCCCACAGCCCGTGGGGCTGCGGGCTTTCCGACGGCCGTCAGCCTCGGCGCCACCGGCGCCTACGTAGCACTGCCGCGCCAGCCTGTGAAGCATTTTCCGGTAGGGCCGCGGCTCTGGAAACAGCTCCCATGCCCGAAGAGCCAGGAGGGAAAGCCGTGCCTCATTGGAAAGCTCTTTGGCAGCCGCTCGCGTGGCCCCACAGCCCGTGGGGCTGCGGGCTTTGCGGCGGCCGTCAGCCTCGGCGCCACCGGCGCCCACCTGGCGCCGCCGCGCCAGCCTGTGAATCATTTTCCGGTAGGGCCGCGTCTCTGGCCACAGCTCCCACGCCCGAAGAGCCAGGAGGGAAAGCCGTGCCTCGTTGGAAAGCTCTTTGGCAGCCGCTCGCGTGGCCCCACAGCCCGTGGGGCTGCGGGCTTTCCGGCGGCCGTCAGCCTCGGTGCCACCGGCGCCCACCTGGCGCCGCCGCGCCAGCCCCCGAAGCATTTTCCGGTAGAGCCGCGGCTCTGGCCACAGCTCCCACGCCCGAAGAGCCAGGAGGGAAAGCCGTGCCTTGTTGGAAAGCTCTTTGGCAGCCGCTCGCGTGGCCCCACAGCCCGTTTGGCTGCGGGCTTTGCGGCGGCCGTCAGCCTTGGCGCCACCGGTGCCCACCTGGCGCCGCCGCGCCAGCCTGCGAAGCATTTTCCGGTAGGGCCGCGTCTCTGGCGACAGCTCCCACGCCCGAAGAGCCAGGAGGGAAAGCCGTGCCTCGTTGGAAAGCTCTTTGGCAGCCGCTCGCGTGGCCCCACAGCCCGTGGGGCTGCGGGCTTTGCGGCGGCCGTCAGCCTCGGCGCCACCGGCGCCCACCTGGCGCCGCCGCGCCAGCCCCCGAAGCATTTTCCGGTAGGGCCGCGTCTCTGGCCACAGCTCCCACGCCCGAAGAGCCAGGAGGGAAAGCCTTGCCTCGTTGGAAAGCTCTTTGGCAGCCGCTCGCGTGGCCTCACAGCCCGTGGGGCTGCGGGCTTTGCGGCGGCCGTCAGCCTCGGCGGCACCGACGCCTACGTAGCGCTGCCGCGCCAGCCTGTGTATCATTTTCCGGTAGGGCCGCGTCTCTGGCCACAGCTCCCACGCCCGAAGAGCCAGGAGGGAAAGCCGTGCCTCGTTGGAAAGCTCTTTGGCAGCCGCTCGCGTGGCCCCACAGCCCGTGGGGCTGCGGGCTTTGCGGCGGCCGTCAGCCTCGGTGCCACCGGCGCCCACCTGGCGCCGCCGCGCCAGCCCCCGAAGCATATTCCGGTAGGGCCGCGTCTCTGGCCACAGCTCCCACGCCCGAAGAGCCAGGAGGGAAAGCCGTGCCTCGTTGGAAAGCTCTTTGGCAGCCGCTCGCGTGGCCCCACAGCCCGTGGGGCTGCGGGCTTTGCGGCGGCCGTCAGCCTCGGCGCCACCGGCGCCCACCTGGCGCCGCCGCGCCAGCCCCCGAAGCATTTTCCGGTAGGGCCGCGTCTCTGGCCACAGCTCCCACGCCCGAAGAGCCAGGAGGGAAAGCCGTGCCTCGTTGGAAAGCTCTTTGGCAGCCGCTCGCGTGGCCCCACAGCCCGTGGGGCTGCGGGCTTTCCGGCGGCCGTCAGCCTCGGTGCCACCGGCGCCCACCTGGCACCGCCGCGCCAGCCCCCGAAGCATTTTCCGGTAGGGCCGCGGCTCTGGCCACAGCTCCCACGCCCGAAGAGCCAGGAGGGAAAGCCGTGCCTCGTTGGAAAGCTCTTTGGCAGCCGCTCGCGTGGCCCCACAGCCCGTGGGGCTGCGGGCTTTGCGGCGGCCGTCAGCCTCAGCGCCACCGGCGCCCACCTGGCGCCGCCGCGCCAGCCCCCGAAGCATATTCCGGTAGGGCCGCGGCTCTGGCCACAGCTCCCACGCCCGAAGAGCCAGGAGGGAAAGCCGTGCCTCGTTGGAAAGCTCTTTGGCAGCCGCTCGCGTGGCCCCACAGCCCGTGGGGCTGCGGGCTTTGCGGCGGCCGTCAGCCTCGGCGCCACCGGCGCCCACCTGGCGCCGCCGCGCCAGCCCCCGAAGCATTTTCCGGTAGGGCCGCGTCTCTGGCCACAGCTCCCACGCCCGAAGAGCCAGGAGGGAAAGCCGTGCCTCGTTGGAAAGCTCTTTGGCAGCCGCTCGCGTGGCCCCACAGCCCGTGGGGCTGCGGGCTTTCCGGCGGCCGTCAGCCTCGGTGCCACCGGCGCCCACCTGGCACCGCCGCGCCAGCCTGCGAAGCATTTTCCGGTAGGGCCGCGGCTCTGGCCACAGCTCCCACGCCCGAAGAGCCAGGAGGGAAAGCCGTGCCTCGTTGGAAAGCTCTTTGGCAGCCGCTCACGTTGCCCCACAGCCCGTGGGGCTGCGGGCTTTGCGGCGGCCGTCAGCCTCGGCGCCACCGGCGCCCACCTGGCACTGCTGCGCCAGACCCCGAAGCATTTTCCGGTAGGGCCACGTCTCTGGCCAGAGCTCCCACGCCCGAAGAGCCAGGAGGGAAAGCCGTGCCTCGTTGGAAAGCTCTTTGGCAGCCGCTCGCGTGGCCCCACAGCCCGTGGGGCTGCGGGCTTTGCGGCGGCCGTCAGCCTCGGCGCCACCGACGCCTACATAGCGCTGCCGCGCCAGCCTGTGAATCATTTTCCGGTAGGGCCGCGTCTCTGGCCACAGCTCCCACGCCCGAAGAGCCAGGAGGGAAAGCCTTGCCTCGTTGGAAAGCTCTTTGGCAGCCGCTCGCGTGGCCCCACAGCCCGTGGGGCTGCGGGCTTTCCGGCGGCCGTCAGCCTCGGCGCCACCGGCGCCTACGTAGCACTGCCGCGCCAGCCTGTGAAGCATTTTCCGGTAGGGCCGCGGCTCTGGAAACAGCTCCCATGCCCGAAGAGCCAGGAGGGAAAGCCGTGCCTCATTGGAAAGCTCTTTGGCAGCCGCTCGCGTGGCCCCACACCCCGTGGGGCTGCGGGCTTTGCGGCGGCCGTCAGCCTCGGCGCCACCGGCGCCCACCTGGCGCCGCCGCGCCAGCCTGTGAATAATTTTCCGGTAGGGCCGCGGCTCTGGCCACAGCTCCCACGCCCGAAGAGCCAGGAGGGAAAGCCGTGCCTCGTTGGAAAGCTCTTTGGCAGCCGCTCGCGTGGCCCCACAGCCCGTGGGGCTGCGGGCTTTCCGGCGGCCGTCAGCCTCGGCGCCACCGGCGCCCACCTGGCGCCGCCGCGCCAGCCCCCGAAGCATTTTCCGGTAGGGCCGCGGCTCTGGCCACAGCTCCCACGCCCGAAGAGCCAGGAGGGAAAGCCGTGCCTCCTTGGAAAGCTCTTTGGCAGCCGCTCGCGTGGCCCCACAGCCCGTGGGGCTGCGGGCTTTGCGGCGGCCGTCAGCCTCGGCGCCACCGGCGCCCACCTGGCGCCGCCGCGCCAGCCCCCGAAGCATTTTCCGGTAGGGCCGCGTCTCTGGCCACAGCTCCCACGCCCGAAGAACCAGGAGGGAAAGCCGTGCCTCATTGGAAAGCTCTTTGGAAGCCGCTCGCGTGGCCCCACAGCCCGTGGGGCTGCGGGCTTTGCGGCGGCCGTCAGCCTTGGCGCCACCGGCGCCCACGTGGCGCCGCCGCGCCAGCCTGTGAAGCATTTTCCGGTAGGGCCGCGTCTCTGGCCACAGCTCCCACGCCCGAAGAGCCAGGAGGGAAAGCCGTGCCTTGTTGGAAAGCTCTTTGGCAGCCGCTCGCGTGGCCCCACAGCCCGTGGGGCTGCGGGCTTTGCGGCGGCCGTCAGCCTCGGTGCCACCGGCGCCCACCTGGCGCCGCCGCGCCAGACCCCGAAGCATTTTCCGGTAGGGCCGCGTCTCTGGCCACAGCTCCCACGCCCGAAGAGCCAGGAGGGAAAGCCGTGCCTCGTTGGAAAGCTCTTTGGCAGCCGCTCGCGTGGCCCCACAGCCCGTGGGGCTGCGGGCTTTGCGGCGGCCGTTAGCCTCGGTGCCACCGGCGCCCACCTGGCGCCGCCGCGCCAGCCTGCGAAGCATTTTCCGGTAGGGCCGCGGCTCTGGCCACAGCTCCCACGCCCGAAGAGCCAGGAGGGAAAGCCGTGCCTCGTTGGAAAGCTCTTTGGCAGCCGCTCGCGTGGCCCCACAGCCCGTGGGGCTGCGGGCTTTGCGGCGGCCGTCAGCCTCGGCGCCACCGGCGCCCACCTGGCGCCGCCGCGCCAGCCCCCGAAGCATTTTCCGGTAGGGCCGCGGCTCTGGCCACAGCTCCCACGCCCGAAGAGCCAGGAGGGAAAGCCGTGCCTCGTTGGAAAGCTCTTTGGCAGCCGCTCGCGTGGCCCCACAGCCCGTGGGGCTGCGGGCTTTCCGGCGGCCGTCAGCCTCGGTGCCACCGGCGCCCACCTGTCACCGCCGCGCCAGCCTGCGAAGCATTTTCCGGTAGGGCAGCGGCTCTGGCCACAGCTCCCACGCCCGAAGAGCCAGGAGGGAAAGCCGTGCCTCGTTGGAAAGCTCTTTGGCAGCCGCTCGCGTTGCCCCACAGCCCGTGGGGCTGCGGGCTTTGCGGCGGCCGTCAGCCTCGGCGCCACCGGCGCCCACCTGGCGCCGCCGCGCCAGACCCCGAAGCATTTTCCGGTAGGGCCACGTCTCTGGCCAGAGCTCCCACGCCCGAAGAGCCAGGAGGGAAAGCCTTGCCTCGTTGGAAAGCTCTTTGGCAGCCGCTCGCGTGGCCCCACAGCCCGTGGGGCTGCGGGCTTTGCGGCGGCCGTCAGCCTCGGCGGCACCGACGCCTACGTAGCGCTGCCGCGCCAGCCTGTGTATCATTTTCCGGTAGGGCCGCGTCTCTGGCCACAGCTCCCACGCCCGAAGAGCCAGGAGGGAAAGCCGTGCCTCGTTGGAAAGCTCTTTGGCAGCCGCTCGCATGGCCCCACAGCCCGTGGGGCTGCGGGCTTTGCGGCGGCCGTTAGCCTCGGTGCCACCGGCGCCCACCTGGCGCCGCCGCGCCAGCCCCCGAAGCATTTTCCGGTAGGGCCGCGGCTCTGGCCACAGCTCCCACACCCGAAGAGCCAGGAGGGAAAGCCGTGCCTCGTTGGAAAGCTCTTTGGCAGCCGCTCGCGTGGCCCCACAGCCCGTGGGGCTGCGGGCTTTGCGGCGGCCGTCAGCCTCGGCGCCACCGGCGCCCACCTGGCGCCGCCGCGCCAGCCCCCGAAGCATTTTCCGGTAGGGCCGCGGCTCTGGCCACAGCTCCCACGCCCGAAGAGCCAGGAGGGAAAGCCATGCCTCGTTGGAAAGCTCTTTGGCAGCCGCTCGCGTGGCCCCACAGCCCGTGGGGCTGCGGGCTTTGCGGCAGCCGTCAGCCTCGGTGCCACCGGCGCCCACCTGGCACCGCCGCGCCAGCCTGCGAAGCATTTTCCAGTAGGGCCGCGGCTCTGGCCACAGCTCCCACGCCCGAAGAGCCAGGAGGGAAAGCCGTGCCTCATTGGAAAGCTCTTTGGAAGCCGATCGCGTGGCCCCACAGCCCGTGGGGCTGCGGGCTTTGCGGCGGCCGTCAGCCTTGGCGCCACCGGCGCCCACGTGGCGCCGCCGCGCCAGCCCCCGAAGCATTTTCCGGTAGGGCCGCGTCTCTGGCCACAGCGCTCATGCCCGAAGAGCCAGGAGGGAAAGCTGTGCCTCGTTGGAAAGCTCTTTGGCAGCCGCTCGCGTGGCCCCACAGCCCGTGGGGCTGCGGGCTTTCCGGCGGCCGTCAGCCTCGGCGCCACCGGCGCCCACCTGGCGCCGCCGCGCCAGCCCCCGAAGCATTTTCCGGTAGGGCCGCGGCTCTGGCCACAGCTCCCACGCCCGAAGACCCAGGAGGGAAAGCCGTGCCTCGTTGGAAAGCTCTTTGGCAGCCGCTCGCGTGGCCCCACAGCCCGTGGGGCTGCGGGCTTTGCGGCGGCCGTCAGCCTCAGCGCCACCGGCGCCCACCTGGCGCCGCCGCGACAGCCCCCGAAGCATTTTCCGGTAGGGCCGCGTCTCTGGCCACAGCTCCCACGCCCGAAGAGCCTGGAGGGAAAGCCGTGCCTCGTTGGAAAGCTCTTTGGCAGCCGCTCGCGTGGCCCCACAGCCCGTGGGGCTGCGGGCTTTGCGGCGGCCGTCAGCCTCGGCGCCACCGGCGCCCACCTGGCGCCGCCGCGCCAGCCCCCGAAGCATTTTCCGGTAGGGCCGCGTCTCTGGCCACAGCTCCCACGCCCGAAGAACCAGGAGGGAAAGCCGTGCCTCATTGGAAAGCTCTTTGGAAGCCGCTCGCGTGGCCCCACAGCCCGTTTGGCTGCGGGCTTTGCGGCGGCCGTCAGCCTTGGCGCCACCGGCGCCCACGTGGCGCCGCCGCGCCAGCCTGCGAAGCATTTTCCGGTAGGGCCGCGTCTCTGGCCACAGCTCCCACGCCCGAAGAGCCAGGAGGGAAAGCCGTGCCTCCTTGGAAAGCTCTTTGGCAGCCGCTCGCGTGGCCCCACACCCCGTGGGGCTGCGGGCTTTGCGGCGGCCGTCAGCCTCGGCGCCACCGGCGCCCACCTGGCGCCGCCGCGCCAGCCTGTGAATCATTTTCCGGTAGGGCCGCGGCTCTGGCCACAGCTCCCACGCCCGAAGAGCCAGGAGGGAAAGCCGTGCCTCGTTGGAAAGCTCTTTGGCAGCCGCTCGCGTGGCCCCACAGCCCGTGGGGCTGCGGGCTTTCCGGCGGCCGTCAGCCTCGGCGCCACCGGCGCCCACCTGGCGCCGCCGCGCCAGCCTGCGAAGCATTTTCCAGTAGGGCCGCGGCTCTGGCCACAGCTCCCACGCCCGAAGAGCCAGGAGGGAAAGCCGTGCCTCATTGGAAAGCTCTTTGGCAGCCGCTCGCGTGGCCCCACAGCCCGTGGGGCTGCGGGCTTTGCGGCGGCCGTCAGCCTTGGCGCCACCGGCGCCCACGTGGCGCCGCCGCGCCAGCCCCCGAAGCATTTTCCGGTAGGGCCGCGTCTCTGGCCACAGCGCTCATGCCCGAAGAGCCAGGAGGGAAAGCTGTGCCTCGTTGGAAAGCTCTTTGGCAGCCGCTCGCGTGGCCCCACAGCCCGTGGGGCTGCGGGCTTTCCGGCGGCCGTCAGCCTCGGCGCCACCGGCGCCCACCTGGCGCCGCCGCGCCAGCCCCCGAAGCATTTTCCGGTAGGGCCGCGTCTCTGGCCACAGCTCCCACGCCCGAAGAGCCAGGAGGGAAAGCCGTGCCTCGTTGGAAAGCTCTTTGGCAGCCGCTCGCGTGGCCCCACAGCCCGTGGGGCTGCGGGCTTTGCGGCGGCCGTCAGCCTCGGCGCCACCGGCGCCCACCTGGCGCCGCCGCGCCAGCCCCCGAAGCATTTTCCGGTAGGGCCGCGTCTCTGGCCACAGCTCCCACGCCCAAAGAGCCAGGAGGGAAAGCCGTGCCTCGTTGGAAAGCTCTTTGGCAGCCGCTCGCGTGGCCCCACAGCCCGTGGGGCTGCGGGCTTTGCGGCGGCCGTCAGCCTCGGCGCCACCGGCGCCCACCTGGCGCCGCCGCGCCAGCCCCCGAAGCATTTTCCGGTAGGGCCGCGTCTCTGGCCACAGCTCCCACGCCCGAAGAACCAGGAGGGAAAGCCGTGCCTCATTGGAAAGCTCTTTGGAAGCCGCTCGCGTGGCCCCACAGCCCGTTTGGCTGCGGGCTTTGCGGCGGCCGTCAGCCTTGGCGCCACCGGCGCCCACGTGGCGCCGCCGCGCCAGCCTGCGAAGCATTTTCCGGTAGGGCCGCGTCTCTGGCCACAGCTCCCACGCCCGAAGAGCCAGGAGGGAAAGCCGTGCCTCCTTGGAAAGCTCTTTGGCAGCCGCTCGCGTGGCCCCACAGCCCATGGGGCTGTGGGCTTTGCGGCGGCCGTCAGCCTCGGCGGCACCGACGCCTACGTAGCGCTGCCGCGCCAGCCTGTGTATCATTTTCCGGTAGGGCCGCGTCTCTGGCCACAGCTCCCACGCCCGAAGAGCCAGGAGGGAAAGCCTTGCCTCGTTGGAAAGCTCTTTGGCAGCCGCTCGCGTGGCCCCACAGCCCGTGGGGCTGCGGGCTTTGCGGCGGCCGTCAGCCTCGGCGCCACCGGCGCCCACCTGGCGCCGCCGCGCCAGCCCCCGAAGCATTTTCCGGTAGGGCCGCGGCTCTGGCCACAGCTCCCACGCCCGAAGAGCCAGGAGGGAAAGCCGTGCCTCGTTGGAAAGCTCTTTGGCAGCCGCTCGCGTGGCCCCACAGCCCGTGGGGCTGCGGGCTTTGCGGCGGCCGTCAGCCTCGGCGCCACCGGCGCCCACGTGGCGCCGCCGCGCCAGCCCCCGAAGCATTTTCCGGTAGGGCCGCGTCTCTTGCCACAGCTCCCACGCCCGAAGAGCCAGGAGGGAAAGCCGTGCCTCGTTGGAAAGCTCTTGGGCAGCCGCTCGCGTGGCCCCACAGCCCGTGGGGCTGCGGGCTTTCCGGCGGCCGTCAGCCTCGGCGCCACCGGCGCCCACCTGGCGCCGCCGCGCCAGCCCCCGAAGCATTTTCCGGTAGGGCCGCGTCTCTGGCCACAGCTCCCACGCCCAAAGAGCCAGGAGGGAAAGCCGTGCCTCGTTGGAAAGCTCTTTGGCAGCCGCTCGCGTGGCCCCACAGCCCGTGGGGCTGCGGGCTTTGCGGCGGCCGTCAGCCTCGGCGCCACCGGCGCCCACCTGGCGCCGCCGCGCCAGCCCCCGAAGCATTTTCCGGTAGGGCCGCGTCTCTGGCCACAGCTCCCACGCCCGAAGAGCCAGGAGGGAAAGCCGTGCCTCGTTGGAAAGCTCTTTGGCAGCCGCTCGCGTGGCCCCAAAGCCCGTGGGGCTGCGGGCTTTGCGGCGGCCGTCAGCCTCGGCGCCACCGGCGCCCACGTGGCGCCGCCGCGCCAGCCCCCGAAGCATTTTCCGGTAGGGCCGCGGCTCTGGCCACAGCTCCGACGCCCGAAGAGCCAGGAGGGAAAGCCGTGCCTCGTTGGAAAGCTCTTTGGCAGCCGCTCGCGTGGCCCCACAGCCCGTGGGGCTGCGGGCTTTGCGGCGGCCGTCAGCCTCGGCGCCACCGGCGCCCACCTGGCGCCGCCGCGCCAGCCCCCGAAGCATTTTCCGGTAGGGCCGCGGCTCTGGCCACAGCTCCCACGCCCGAAGAGCCAGGAGGAAAAGCCGTGCCTCATTGGAAAGCTCTTTGGCAGCCGCTCGCGTGGCCCCACAGCCCGTTTGGCTGCGGGCTTTGCGGCGGCCGTCAGCCTCGGCGCCACCGGCGCCCACGTGGCGCCGCCGCGCCAGCCCCCGAAGCATTTTCCGGTAGGGCCGCGTCTCTGGCCACAGCTCCCACGCCCGAAGAGCCAGGAGGGAAAGCCGTGCCTCGTTGGAAAGCTCTTTGACAGCCGCTCGCGTGGCCCCACAGCCCGTGGGGCTGCGGGCTTTGCGGCGGCCGTCAGCCTCGGCGCCACCGGGCCCACCTGGCGCCGCCGCGTCAGCCTGCGAACCATTTTCCAGTAGGGCCGCGGCTCTGGCCACAGCTCCCACGCCCGAAGAGCCAGGAGGGAAAGCCGTGCCTCGTTGGAAAGCTCTTTGGCAGCCGCTCGCGTGGCCCCACAGCCCGTGGGGCTGCGGGCTTTCCGGCGGCCGTCAGCCTCGGCGCCACCGGCGCCCACGTGGCGCCGCCGTGCCAGTCCCCGAAGCATTTTCCGGTAGGGCCGCGGCTCTGGCCACAGCTCCCACGCCCGAAGAGCGAGGAGGGAAAGCCGTGCCTCGTTGGAAAGCTCTTTGGCAGCCGCTTGCGTGGCCCCACAGCCCGTGGGGCTGCGGGCTTTGCGGCGGCCGTCAGCCTCGGCGCCACCGGCGCCCACGTGGCGCCGCCGCGCCAGCCTGCGAAGCATTTTCCGGTAGGGCCGCGTCTCTGGCCACAGCTCCCACGCCCGAAGAGCCAGGAGGGAAAGCCGTGCCTCGTTGCAAAGCTCTTTGGCAGCCGCTCGCGTGGCCCCACAGCCCGTGGGGCTGCGGGCTTTGCGGCGGCCGTCAGCCTCGGCGCCACCGGCGCCCACCTGGCGCCGCCGCGCCAGCCCCCGAAGCATTTTCCGGTAGGGCCGCGTCTCTGGCCACAGCTCCCACGCCCGAAGAGCCAGGAGGGAAAGCCGTGCCTCGTTGGAAAGCTCTTTGGCAGCCGCTCACGTGGCCCCACAGCCCGTGGGGCTGCGGGCTTTGCGGCGGCCGTCAGCCTCGGCGCCACCGGCGCCCACGTGGCGCCGCCGCGCCAGCCTGCGAAGCATTTTCCAGTAGGGCCGCGTCTCTGGCCACAGCTCCCACGCCTGAAGAGCCAGGAGGGAAAGCCGTGCCTCATTGGAAAGCTCTTTGGCAGCCGCTCGCGTGGCCCCACAGCCCGTGGGGCTGCGGGCTTTGCGGCGGCCGTCAGCCTCGGCGCCACCGGCGCCCACCTGGCGCCGCCGCGCCAGCCCCCGAAGCATTTTCCGGTAGGGCCGCGTCTCTTGCCACAGCTCCCACGCCCGAAGAGCCAGGAGGGAAAGCCGTGCCTCGTTGGAAAGCTCTTGGGCAGCCGCTCGCGTGGCCCCACAGCCCGTGGGGCTGCGGGCTTTCCGGCGGCCGTCAACCTCGGCGCCACCGGCGCCCACCTGGCGCCGCCGCGCCAGCCTGCGAAGCATTTTCCGGTAGGGCCGCGTCTCTGGCCACAGCTCCCACGCCCGAAGAGCCAGGAGGGAAAGCCGTGCCTCGTTGGAAAGCTCTTTGGCAGCCGCTCGCGTGGCCCCAAAGCCCGTGGGGCTGCGGGCTTTGCGGCGGCCGTCAGCCTCGGCGCCACCGGCGCCCACGTGGCGCCGCCGCGCCAGCCCCCGAAGCATTTTCCGGTAGGGCCGCGGCTCTGGCCACAGCTCCGACGCCCGAAGAGCCAGGAGGGAAAGCCGTGCCTCGTTGGAAAGCTCTTTGGCAGCCGCTCGCGTGGCCCCACAGCCCGTGGGGCTGCGGGCTTTGCGGCGGCCGTCAGCCTCGGCGCCACCGGCGCCCACCTGGCGCCGCCGCGCCAGCCCCCGAAGCATTTTCCGGTAGGGCCGCGGCTCTGGCCACAGCTCCCACGCCCGAAGAGCCAGGAGGAAAAGCCGTGCCTCATTGGAAAGCTCTTTGGCAGCCGCTCGCGTGGCCCCACAGCCCGTTTGGCTGCGGGCTTTGCGGCGGCCGTCAGCCTCGGCGCCACCGGCGCCCACGTGGCGCCGCCGCGCCAGCCCCCGAAGCATTTTCCGGTAGGGCCGCGTCTCTGGCCACAGCTCCCACGCCCGAAGAGCCAGGAGGGAAAGCCGTGCCTCGTTGGAAAGCTCTTTGACAGCCGCTCGCGTGGCCCCACAGCCCGTGGGGCTGCGGGCTTTGCGGCGGCCGTCAGCCTCGGCGCCACCGGGCCCACCTGGCGCCGCCGCGTCAGCCTGCGAACCATTTTCCAGTAGGGCCGCGGCTCTGGCCACAGCTCCCACGCCCGAAGAGCCAGGAGGGAAAGCCGTGCCTCGTTGGAAAGCTCTTTGGCAGCCGCTCGCGTGGCCCCACAGCCCGTGGGGCTGCGGGCTTTCCGGCGGCCGTCAGCCTCGGCGCCACCGGCGCCCACGTGGCGCCGCCGTGCCAGTCCCCGAAGCATTTTCCGGTAGGGCCGCGGCTCTGGCCACAGCTCCCACGCCCGAAGAGCGAGGAGGGAAAGCCGTGCCTCGTTGGAAAGCTCTTTGGCAGCCGCTTGCGTGGCCCCACAGCCCGTGGGGCTGCGGGCTTTGCGGCGGCCGTCAGCCTCGGCGCCACCGGCGCCCACGTGGCGCCGCCGCGCCAGCCTGCGAAGCATTTTCCGGTAGGGCCGCGTCTCTGGCCACAGCTCCCACGCCCGAAGAGCCAGGAGGGAAAGCCGTGCCTCGTTGGAAAGCTCTTTGGCAGCCGCTCGCGTGGCCCCACAGCCCGTGGGGCTGCGGGCTTTGCGGCGGCCGTCAGCCTCGGCGCCACCGGCGCCCACCTGGCGCCGCCGCGCCAGCCCCCGAAGCATTTTCCGGTAGGGCCGCGTCTCTGGCCACAGCTCCCACGCCCGAAGAGCCAGGAGGGAAAGCCGTGCCTCGTTGGAAAGCTCTTTGGCAGCCGCTCACGTGGCCCCACAGCCCGTGGGGCTGCGGGCTTTGCGGCGGCCGTCAGCCTCGGCGCCACCGGCGCCCACGTGGCGCCGCCGCGCCAGCCTGCGAAGCATTTTCCAGTAGGGCCGCGTCTCTGGCCACAGCTCCCACGCCTGAAGAGCCAGGAGGGAAAGCCGTGCCTCATTGGAAAGCTCTTTGGCAGCCGCTCGCGTGGCCCCACAGCCCGTGGGGCTGCGGGCTTTGCGGCGGCCGTCAGCCTCGGCGCCACCGGCGCCCACCTGGCGCCGCCGCGCCAGCCCCCGAAGCATTTTCCGGTAGGGCCGCGTCTCTTGCCACAGCTCCCACGCCCGAAGAGCCAGGAGGGAAAGCCGTGCCTCGTTGGAAAGCTCTTGGGCAGCCGCTCGCGTGGCCCCACAGCCCGTGGGGCTGCGGGCTTTCCGGCGGCCGTCAGCCTCGGCGCCACCGGCGCCCACCTGGCGCCGCCGCGCCAGCCTGCGAAGCATTTTCCGGTAGGGCCGCGTCTCTGGCCACAGCTCCCACGCCCGAAGAGCCAGGAGGGAAAGCCGTGCCTCGTTGGAAAGCTCTTTGGCAGCCGCTCGCGTGGCCCCACAGCCCGTGGGGCTGCGGGCTTTGCGGCGGCCGTCAGCCTCGGCGCCACCGGCGCCCACCTGGCGCCGCCGCGCCAGCCTGCGAAGCATTTTCCGGTAGGGCCGCGGCTCTGGCCACAGCTCCCACGCCCGAAGAGCCAGGAGGGAAAGCCGTGCCTCGTTGGAAAGCTCTTTGGCAGCCGCTCGCGTGGCCCCACAGCCCGTGGGGCTGCGGGCTTTGCGGCGGCCGTCAGCCTCGGCGCCACCGGCGCCTACGTAGCACTACCGCGCCAGCCTGTGAAGCATTTTCCGGTAGGGCCGCGGCTCTGGAAACAGCTCCCACGCCCGAAGAGCCAGGAGGGAAAGCCGTGCCTCATTGGAAAGCTCTTTGGCAGCCGCTCGCGTGGCCCCACAGCCCGTGGGGCTGCGGACTTTGCGGCGGCCGTCAGCCTCGGCGCCACCAGCGCCCACCTGGCGCCGCCGCGCCAGCCTGTGAATCATTTTCCGGTAGGGCCGCGTCTCTGGCCACAGCTCCCACGCCCGAAGAGCCAGGAGGGAAAGCCGTGCCTCGTTGGAAAGCTCTTTGGCAGCCGCTCGCGTGGCCCCACAGCCCGTGGGGCTGCGGGCTTTGCGGCGGCCGTCAGCCTCGGCGCCACCGGCGCCCACCTGGCGCCGCCACGACAGCCCCAAAAGCATTTTCCGGTAGGGCCGCGGCTCTGGCCACAGCTCCCACGCCCGAAGAGCCAGGAGGGAAAGCCGTGCCTCGTTGGAAAGCTCTTTGGCAGCCGCTCACGTGGCCCCACAGCCCGTGGGGCTGCGGGCTTTGCGGCGGCCGTCAGCCTCGGCGCCACCGGCGCCCACCTGGCGCCGCCGCGCCAGCCCCCGAAGCATTTTCCGGTAGGGCCGCGTCTCTGGCCACAGCTCCCACGCCCGAAGAGCCAGGAGGGAAAGCCGTGCCTCGTTGGAAAGCTCTTTGGCAGCCGCTCACGTGGCCCCACAGCCCGTGGGGCTGCGGGCTTTGCGGCGGCCGTCAGCCTCGGCGCCACCGGCGCCCACGTGGCGCCGCCGCGCCAGCCTGCGAAGCATTTTCCGGTAGGGCCGCGGCTCTGGCCACAGCTCCCACGCCTGAAGAGCCAGGAGGGAAAGCCGTGCCTCATTGGAAAGCTCTTTGGCAGCCGCTCGCGTGGCCCCACACACCGTGGGGCTGCGGGCTTTGCGGCGGCCGTCAGCCTCGGCGCCACCGGCGCCCACCTGGCGCCGCCGCGCCAGCCCCCGAAGCATTTTCCGGTAGGGCCGCGGCTCTTGCCACAGCTCCCACGCCCGAAGAGCCAGGAGGGAAAGCCGTGCCTCGTTGGAAAGCTCTTGGGCAGCCGCTCGCGTGGCCCCACAGCCCGTGGGGCTGCGGGCTTTGCGGCGGCCGTCAGCCTCGGCGCCACCGGCGCCCACCTGGCGCCGCCGCGCCAGCCTGCGAAGCATTTTCCGGTAGGGCCGCGGCTCTGGCCACAGCTCCCACGCCCGAAGAACCAGGAGGGAAAGCCGTGCCTCATTGGAAAGCTCTTTGGCAGCCGCTCGCGTGGCCCCACAGCCCGTGGGGCTGCGGGCTTTGCGGCGGCCGTCAGCCTCGGCGCCACCGACGCCTACGTAGCGCTGCCGCGCCAGCCTGTGAATCATTTTCCGGTAGGGCCGCGTCTCTGGCCACAGCTCCCACGCCCGAAGAGCCAGGAGGGAAAGCCGTGCCTCCTTGGAAAGATCTTTGGCAGCCGCTCGCGTGGCCCCACAGCCCGTGGGGCTGCGGGCTTTGCGGCGGCCGTCAGCCTCGGCGCCACCGGCGCCCACCTGGCGCCGCCGCGCCAGACCCCGAAGCATTTTCCGGTAGGGCCACGTCTCTGGCCACAGCTCCCACGCCCGAAGAGCCAGGAGGGAAAGCCGTGCCTCGTTGGAAAGCTCTTTGGCAGCCGCTCGCGTGGCCCCACAGCCCGTGGGGCTGCGGGCTTTGCGGCGGCCGTCAGCCTCGGCGGCACCGACGCCTACGTAGCGCTGCCGCGCCAGCCTGTGAATCATTTTCCGGTAGGGCCGCGTCTCTGGCCACAGCTCCCACGCCCGAAGAGCCAGGAGGGAAAGCCGTGCCTCGTTGGAAAGCTCTTTGGCAGCCGCTCGCGTGGCCCCACAGCCCGTGGGGCTGCGGGCTTTGCGGCGGCCGTCAGCCTCGGCGCCACCGGCGCCCACCTGGCGCCGCCGCGCCAGCCTGTGAATCATTTTCCGGTAGGGCCGCGGCTCTGGCCACAGCTCCCACGCCCGAAGAGCCAGGAGGGAAAGCCGTGCCTCCTTGGAAAGCTCTTTGGCAGCCGCTCGCGTGGCCCCACAGCCCGTGGGGCTGCGGGCTTTGCGGCGGCCGTCAGCCTCGGCGCCACCGGCGCCCACCTGGCGCCGCCGCGCCAGCCCCCGAAGCATTTTCCGGTAGGGCCGCGGCTCTGGCCACAGCTCCCACGCCCGAAGAGCCAGGAGGGAAAGCCGTGCCTTGTTGGAAAGCTCTTTGGCAGCCGCTCGTGTGGCCCCACAGCCCGTGGGGCTGCGGGCTTTGCGGCGGCCGTCAGCCTCGGCGCCACCGGCGCCCACCTGGCGCCGCCGCGCCAGCCCCCGAAGCATTTTCCGGTAGGGCCGCGTCTCTGGCCACAGCTCCCACGCCCGAAGAACCAGGAGGGAAAGCCGTGCCTCATTAAAAAGCTCTTTGGAAGCCGCTCGCGTGGCCCCACAGCCCGTTTGGCTGCGGGCTTTGCGGCGGCCGTCAGCCTTGGCGCCACCGGCGCCCACGTGGCGCCGCCGCGCCAGCCCCCGAAGCACTTTCCGGTAGGGCCGCGTCTCTGGCCACAGCTCCCACGCCCGAAGAGCCAGGAGGGAAAGCCGTACCTCGTTGGAAAGCTCTTTGGCAGCCGCTCGCGTGGCCCCACAGCCCGTGGGGCTGCGGGCTTTGCGGCGGCCGTCAGCCTCGGCGCCACCGGCGCCCACCTGGCGCCGCCGCGCCAGACCCCGAAGCATTTTCCGGTAGGGCTGCGTCTCTGGCCACAGCTCCCACGCCCGAAGAGCCAGGAGGGAAAGCCGTGCCTCGTTGGAAAGCTCTTTGGCAGCCGCTCGCGTGGCCCCACAGCCCGTGGGGCTGCGGGCTTTGCGGCGGCCGTCAGCCTCGGCGCCACCGGCGCCTACGTAGCACTACCGCGCCAGCCTGTGAAGCATTTTCCGGTAGGGCCGCGGCTCTGGAAACGGCTCCCACGCCCGAAGAGCCAGGAGGGAAAGCCGTGCCTCATTGGAAAGCTCTTTGGCAGCCGCTCGCGTGGCCCCACAGCCCGTGGGGCTGCGGGCTTTGCGGCGGCTGTCAGCCTCGGCGCCACCAGCGCCCACCTGGCGCCGCCGCGCCAGCCTGTGAATCATTTTCCGGTAGGGCCGCGTCTCTGGCCACAGCTCCCACGCCCGAAGAGCCAGGAGGGAAAGCCGTGCCTCGTTGGAAAGCTCTTTGGCAGCCGCTCGCGTGGCCCCACAGCCCGTGGGGCTGCGGGCTTTGCGGCGGCCGTCAGCCTCGGCGCCACCGGCGCCCACGTGGCGCCGCCACGACAGCCCCAAAAGCATTTTCCGGTAGGGCCGCGGCTCTGGCCACAGCTCCCACGCCCGAAGAGCCAGGAGGGAAAGCCGTGCCTCGTTGGAAACCTCTTTGGCAGCCGCTCACGTGGCCCCACAGCCCGTGGGGCTGCGGGCTTTGCGGCGGCCGTCAGCCTCGGCGCCACCGGGCCCACCTGGCGCCGCCGCGTCAGCCTGCGAAGCATTTTCCAGTAGGGCCGCGGCTCTGGCCACAGCTCCCACGCCCGAAGAGCCAGGAGGGAAAGCCGTGCCTCGTTGGAAAGCTCTTTGGCAGCCGCTCGCGTGGCCCCACAGCCCGTGGGGCTGCGGGCTTTCCGGCGGCCGTCAGCCTCGGCGCCACCGGCGCCCACGTGGCGCCGCCGTGCCAGTCCCCGAAGCATTTTCCGGTAGGGCCGCGTCTCTGGCCACAGCTCCCACGCCCGAAGAGCCAGGAGGGAAAGCCGTGCCTCGTTGGAAAGCTCTTTGGCAGCCGCTCGCGTGGCCCCACAGCCCGTGGGGCTGCGGGCTTTCCGGCGGCCGTCAGCCTCGGCGCCACCGGCGCCCACGTGGCGCCGCCACGACAGCCCCAAAAGCATTTTCCGGTAGGGCCGCGTCTCTGGCCACAGCTCCCACGCCCGAAGAGCCAGGAGGGAAAGCCGTGCCTCGTTGGAAAGCTCTTTGGCAGCCGCTCGCGTGGCCCCACAGCCCGTGGGGCTGCGGGCTTTGCGGCGGCCGTCAGCCTCGGCGCCACCGGCGCCCACGTGGCGCCGCCGCGCCAGCCCCCGAAGCATTTTCCGGTAGGGCCGCGGCTCTTGCCACAGCTCCCACGCCCGAAGAGCCAGGAGGGAAAGCCGTGCCTCGTTGGAAAGCTCTTGGGCAGCCGCTCGCGTGGCCCCACAGCCCGTGGGGCTGCGGGCTTTCCGGCGGCCGTCAGCCTCGGCGCCACCGGCGCCCACCTGGCGCCGCCGCGCCAGCCCCCGAAGCATTTTCCGGTAGGGCCGCGTCTCTGGCCACAGCTCCCACGCCCGAAGAGCCAGGAGGGAAAGCCGTGCCTCGTTGGAAAGCCCTTTGGCAGCCGCTCGCGTGGCCCCACAGCCCGTGGGGCTGCGGGCTTTGCGGCGGCCGTCAGCCTCGGCGCCACCGGCGCCCACCTGGCGCCGCCGCGCCAGCCCCCGAAGCATTTTCCGTTAGGGCCTCGTCTCTGGCCACAGCTCCCACGCCCGAAGAGCCAGGAGGGAAAGCCGTGCCTCCTTGGAAAGCTCTTTGGCAGCCGCTCGCGTGGCCCCACACCCCGTGGGGCTGCGGGCTTTGCGGCGGCCGTCAGCCTCGGCGCCACCGGCGCCCACGTGGCGCCGCCGCGCCAGCCCCCGAAGCATTTTCCGGTAGGGCCGCGGCTCTGGCCACAGCTCCGACGCCCGAAGAGCCAGGAGGGAAAGCCGTGCCTCGTTGGAAAGCTCTTTGGCAGCCGCTCGCGTGGCCCCACAGCCCGTGGGGCTGCGGGCTTTGCGGCGGCCGTCAGCCTCGGCGCCACCGGCGCCCACGTGGCGCCGCCGCGCCAGCCCCCGAAGCATTTTCCGGTAGGGCCGCGTCTCTGGCCACAGCTCCCACGCCCGAAGAGCCAGGAGGAAAAGCCGTTCCTCATTGGAAAGCTCTTTGGCAGCCGCTCGCGTGGCCCCACAGCCCGTTTGGCTGCGGGCTTTGCGGCGGCCGTCAGCCTCGGCGCCACCGGCGCCCACGTGGCGCCGCCGCGCCAGCCTGCGAAGCATTTTCCGGTAGGGCCGCGTCTCTGGCCACAGCTCCCACGCCCGAAGAGCCAGGAGGGAAAGCCGTGCCTCGTTGGAAAGCTCTTTGACAGCCGCTCGCGTGGCCCCACAGCCCGTGGGGCTGCGGGCTTTGCGGCGGCCGTCAGCCTCGGCGCCACCGGGCCCACCTGGCGCCGCCGCGTCAGCCTGCGAAGCATTTTCCAGTAGGGCCGCGTCTCTGGCCACAGCTCCCACGCCCGAAGAGCCAGGAGGGAAAGCCGTGCCTCGTTGGAAAGCTCTTTGGCAGCCGCTTGCGTGGCCCCACAGCCCGTGGGGCTGCGGGCTTTGCGGCGGCCGTCAGCCTCGGCGCCACCGGCGCCCACGTGGCGCCGCCGTGCCAGTCCCCGAAGCATTTTCCGGTAGGGCCGCGGCTCTGGCCACAGCTCCCACGCCCGAAGAGCCAGGAGGGAAAGCCGTGCCTCGTTGGAAAGCTCTTTGGCAGCCGCTTGCGTGGCCCCACAGCCCGTGGGGCTGCGGGCTTTGCGGCGGCCGTCAGCCTCGGCGCCACCGGCGCCCACGTGGCGCCGCCGCGCCAGCCTGCGAAGCATTTTCCGGTAGGGCCGCGTCTCTGGCCACAGCTCCCACGCCTGAAGAGCCAGGAGGGAAAGCCGTGCCTCATTGGAAAGCTCTTTGGCAGCCGCTCGCGTGGCCCCACACACCGTGGGGCTGCGGGCTTTGCGGCGGCCGTCAGCCTCGGCGCCACCGGCGCCCACCTGGCGCCGCCGCGCCAGCCCCCGAAGCATTTTCCGGTAGGGCCGCGTCTCTTGCCACAGCTCCCACGCCCGAAGAGCCAGGAGGGAAAGCCGTGCCTCGTTGGAAAGCTCTTGGGCAGCCGCTCGCGTGGCCCCACAGCCCGTGGGGCTGCGGGCTTTCCGGCGGCCGTCAGCCTCGGCGCCACCGGCGCCCACCTGGCGCCGCCGCGCCAGCCTGCGAAGCATTTTCCGGTAGGGCCGCGTCTCTGGCCACAGCTCCCACGCCCGAAGAGCCAGGAGGGAAAGCCGTGCCTCGTTGGAAAGCTCTTTGGCAGCCGCTCGCGTCTCCCCACAGCCCATGGGGCTGCGGGCTTTGCGGCGGCCGTCAGCCTCGGCGCCACCGGCGCCCACCTGGCGCCGCCGCGCCAGCCCCCGAAGCATTTTCCGGTAGGGCCGCGGCTCTGGCCACAGCTCCCACGCCCGAAGAGCCAGGAGGGAAAGCCGTGCCTCGTTGGAAAGCTCTTTGGCAGCCGCTCGCGTGGCCCCACAGCCCGTGGGGCTGCGGGCTTTGCGGCGGCCGTCAGCCTCGGCGCCACCGGCGCCCACCTGGCGCCGCCGCGCCAGCCTGCGAAGCATTTTCCGGTAGGGCCGCGTCTCTGGCCACAGCTCCCACGCCCGAAGAGCCAGGAGGGAAAGCCATGCCTCGTTGGAAAGCTCTTTGACAGCCGCTCGCGTGGCCCCACAGCCCGTGGGGCTGCGGGCTTTGCGGCGGCCGTCAGCCTCGGCGCCACCGGCGCCCACCTGGCTCCGCCGCGCCAGACCCCGAAGCATTTTCCGGTAGGGCCGCGTCTCTGGCCACAGCTCCCACGCCCGAAGAGCCAGGAGGGAAAGCCTTGCCTCGTTGGAAAGCTCTTTGGCAGCCGCTCGCGTGGCCCCACAGCCCGTGGGGCTGCGGGCTTTGCGGCGGCCGTCAGCCTCGGCGCCACCGGCGCCCACCTGGCGCCGCCACGCCAGCCCCCGAAGCATTTTCCGGTACGGTCGCGGCTCTGGCAACAGCTCCCACGCCCGAAGAGCCAGGAGGGAAAGCCGTGCCTCGTTGGAAAGCTCTTTGGCAGCCGCTCGCGTGGCCCCACAGCCCGTGGGGCTGCGGGCTTTGCGGCGGCCGTCAGCCTCGGTGCCACCGTCGCCTACGTAGCGCTGCCGCGCCAGCCTGTGTATCATTTTCCGGTAGGGCCGCGTATCTGGCCACAGCTCCCACGCCCAAAGAGCCAGGAGGGAAAGCCGTGCCTCGTTGGAAAGCTCTTTGGCAGCCGCTCGCGTGGCCCCACAGCCCGTGGGGCTGCGGGCTTTGCGGCGGCCGTCAGCCTCGGCGCCACCGGCGCCCACCTGGCGCCGCCGCGCCAGCCCCCGAAGCATTTTCCGGTAGGGCCGCGGCTCTGGCCACAGCTCCCACGCCCGAAGAGCCAGGAGGGAAAGCCGTGCCTCGTTGGAAAGCTCTTTGGCAGCCGCTCGCGTGGCCCCACAGCCCGTGGGGCTGCGGGCTTTGCGGCGGCCGTCAGCCTCGGCGCCACCGGCGCCTACGTAGCACTACCGCGCCAGCCTGTGAAGCATTTTCCGGTAGGGCCGCGGCTCTGGAAACAGCTCCCACGCCCGAAGAGCCAGGAGGGAAAGCCGTGCCTCATTGGAAAGCTCTTTGGCAGCCGCTCGCGTGGCCCCACAGCCCGTGGGGCTGCGGACTTTGCGGCGGCCGTCAGCCTCGGCGCCACCAGCGCCCACCTGGCGCCGCCGCGCCAGCCTGTGAATCATTTTCCGGTAGGGCCGCGTCTCTGGCCACAGCTCCCACGCCCGAAGAGCCAGGAGGGAAAGCCGTGCCTCGTTGGAAAGCTCTTTGGCAGCCGCTCGCGTGGCCCCACAGCCCGTGGGGCTGCGGGCTTTGCGGCGGCCGTCAGCCTCGGCGCCACCGGCGCCCACCTGGCGCCGCCACGACAGCCCCAAAAGCATTTTCCGGTAGGGCCGCGTCTCTGGCCACAGCTCCCACGCCCGAAGAGCCAGGAGGGAAAGCCGTGCCTCGTTGGAAAGCTCTTTGGCAGCCGCTCACGTGGCCCCAGAGCCCGTGGAGCTGCGGGCTTTCCGGCGGCCGTCAGCCTCGGCGCCACCGGGCCCACCTGGTGCCGCCGCGTCAGCCTGCGAAGCATTTTCCAGTAGGGCCGCGGCTCTGGCCACAGCTCCCATGCCCGAAGAGCCAGGAGGGAAAGCCGTGCCTCGTTGGAAAGCTCTTTGGCAGCCGCTCACGTGGCCCCACAGCCCGTGGGGCTACGGGCTTTGCGGCGGCCGTCAGCCTCGGCGCCACCGGGCCCACCTGGCGCCGCCGCGTCAGCCTGCGAAGCATTTTCCAGTAGGGCCGCGGCTCTGGCCACAGCTCCCACGCCCGAAGAGCCAGGAGGGAAAGCCGTGCCTCGTTGGAAAGCTCTTGGGCAGCCGCTCGCGTGGCCCCACAGCCCGTGGGGCTGCGGGCTTTCCGGCGGCCGTCAGCCTCGGCGCCACCGGCGCCCACGTGGCGCCGCCGTGCCAGTCCCCGAAGCATTTTCCGGTAGGGCCGCGTCTCTGGCCACAGCTCCCACGCCCGAAGAGCCAGGAGGGAAAGCCGTGCCTCGTTGGAAAGCTCTTTGGCAGCCGCTCGCGTGGCCCCACAGCCCGTGGGGCTGCGGGCTTTCCGGCGGCCGTCAGCCTCGGCGCCACCGGCGCCCACGTGGCGCCGCCGCGCCAGCCTGCGAAGCATTTTCCGGTAGGGCCGCGTCTCTGGCCACAGCTCCCACGCCCGAAGAGCCAGGAGGGAAAGCCGTGCCTCGTTGGAAAGCTCTTTGGCAGCCGCTCGCGTGGCCCCACAGCCCGTGGGGCTGCGGGCTTTGCGGCGGCCGTCAGCCTCGGCGCCACCGGCGCCCACCTGGCGCCGCCGCGCCAGCCCCCGAAGCATTTTCCGGTAGGGCCGCGTCTCTGGCCACAGCTCCCACGCCCGAAGAGCCAGGAGGGAAAGCCGTGCCTCGTTGGAAAGCTCTTTGGCAGCCGCTCACGTGGCCCCACAGCCCGTGGGGCTGCGGGCTTTGCGGCGGCCGTCAGCCTCGGCGCCACCGGCGCCCACGTGGCGCCGCCGCGCCAGCCTGCGAAGCATTTTCCGGTAGGGCCGCGGCTCTGGCCACAGCTCCCACGCCTGAAGAGCCAGGAGGGAAAGCCGTGCCTCATTAGAAAGCTCTTTGGCAGCCGCTCGCGTGGCCCCACACACCGTGGGGCTGCGGGCTTTGCGGCGGCCGTCAGCCTCGGCGCCACCGGCGCCCACCTGGCGCCGCCGCGCCAGCCCCCGAAGCATTTTCCGGTAGGGCCGCGGCTCTTGCCACAGCTCCCACGCCCGAAGAGCCAGGAGGGAAAGCCGTGCCTCGTTGGAAAGCTCTTGGGCAGCCGCTCGCGTGGCCCCACAGCCCGTGGGGCTGCGGGCTTTGCGGCGGCCGTCAGCCTCGGCGCCACCGGCGCCCACCTGGCGCCGCCGCGCCAGCCTGCGAAGCATTTTCCGGTAGGGCCGTGGCTCTGGCCACAGCTCCCACGCCCGAAGAACCAGGAGGGAAAGCCGTGCCTCATTGGAAAGCTCTTTGGCAGCCGCTCGCGTGGCCCCACAGCCTGTGGGGCTGCGGGCTTTGCGGCGGCCGTCAGCCTCGGCGCCACCGACGCCTACGTAGCGCTGCCGCGCCAGCCCCCGAAGCATTTTCCGGTAGGGCCGCGTCTCTGGCCACAGCTCCCACGCCCGAAGAGCCAGGAGGAAAAGCCGTGCCTCATTGGAAAGCTCTTTGGCAGCCGCTCGCGTGGCCCCACAGCCCGTTTGGCTGCGGGCTTTGCGGCGGCCGTCAGCCTCGGCGCCACCGGCGCCCACGTGGCGCCGCCGCGCCAGCCTGCGAAGCATTTTCCGGTAGGGCCGCGTCTCTGGCCACAGCTCCCACGCCCGAAGAGCCAGGAGGGAAAGCCGTGCCTCGTTGGAAAGCTCTTTGGCAGCCGCTCGCGTGGCCCCACAGCCCGTGGGGCTGCGGGCTTTGCGGCGGCCGTCAGCCTCGGCGCCACCGGGCCCACCTGGCGCCGCCGCGTCAGCCTGCGAAGCATTTTCCAGTAGGGCCGCGGCTCTGGCCACAGCTCCCACGCCCGAAGAGCCAGGAGGGAAAGCCGTGCCTCGTTGGAAAGCTCTTTGGCAGCCGCTCGCATGGCCCCACAGCCCGTGGGGCTGCGGGCTTTGCGGCGGCCGTCAGCCTCGGCGCCACCGGCGCCCACGTGGCGCCGCCGTGCCAGTCCCCGAAGCATTTTCCGGTAGGGCCGCGGCTCTGGCCACAGCTCCCACGCCCGAAGAGCCAGGAGGGAAAGCCGTGCCTCGTTGGAAAGCTCTTTGGCAGCCGCTTGCGTGGCCCCACAGCCCGTGGGGCTGCGGGCTTTGCGGCGGCCGTCAGCCTCGGCGCCACCAGCGCCCACGTGGCGCCGCCGCGCCAGCCTGCGAAGCATTTTCCGGTAGGGCCGCGTCTCTGGCCACAGCTCCCACGCCCGAAGAGCCAGGAGGGAAAGCCGTGCCTCGTTGGAAAGCTCTTTGGCAGCCGCTCGCGTGGCCCCACAGCCCGTGGGGCTGCGGGCTTTGCGGCGGCCGTCAGCCTCGGCGCCACCGGCGCCCACCTGGCGCCGCCGCGCCAGCCCCCGAAGCATTTTCCGGTAGGGCCGCGTCTCTGGCCACAGCTCCCACGCCCGAAGAGCCAGGAGGGAAAGCCGTGCCTCGTTGGAAAGCTCTTTGGCAGCCGCTCACGTGGCCCCACAGCCCGTGGGGCTGCGGGCTTTGCGGCGGCCGTCAGCCTCGGCGCCACCGGCGCCCACGTGGCGCCGCCGCGCCAGCCTGCGAAGCATTTTCCGGTAGGGCCGCGTCTCTGGCCACAGCTCCCACGCCTGAAGAGCCAGGAGGGAAAGCCGTGCCTCATTGGAAAGCTCTTTGGCAGCCGCTCGCGTGGCCCCACACACCGTGGGGCTGCGGGCTTTGCGGCGGCCGTCAGCCTCGGCGCCACCGGCGCCCACCTGGCGCCGCCGCGCCAGCCCCCGAAGCATTTTCCGGTAGGGCCGCGTCTCTTGCCACAGCTCCCACGCCCGAAGAGCCAGGAGGGAAAGCCGTGCCTCGTTGGAAAGCTCTTGGGCAGCCGCTCGCGTGGCCCCACAGCCTGTGGGGCTGCGGGCTTTCCGGCGGCCGTCAGCCTCGGCGCCACCGGCGCCCACCTGGCGCCGCCGCGCCAGCCTGCGAAGCATTTTCCGGTAGGGCCGCGTCTCTGGCCACAGCTCCCACGCCCGAAGAGCCAGGAGGGAAAGCCGTGCCTCGTTGGAAAGCTCTTTGGCAGCCGCTCGCGTGGCCCCACAGCCCATGGGGCTGCGGGCTTTGCGGCGGCCGTCAGCCTCGGCGCCACCAGCGCCCACCTGGCGCCGCCGCGCCAGCCCCCGAAGCATTTTCCGGTAGGGCCGCGGCTCTGGCCACAGCTCCCACGCCCGAAGAGCCAGGAGGGAAAGCCGTGCCTCGTTGGAAAGCTCTTGGGCAGCCGCTCGCGTGGCCCCACAGCCCGTGGGGCTGCGGGCTTTGCGGCGGCCGTCAGCCTCGGCGCCACCGGCGCCCACGTGGCGCCGCCGCGCCAGCCTGCGAAGCATTTTCCGGTAGGGCCGCGTCTCTGGCCACAGCTCCCACGCCCGAAGAGCCAGGAGGGAAAGCCATGCCTCGTTGGAAAGCTCTTTGACAGCCGCTCGCGTGGCCCCACAGCCCGTGGGGCTGCGGGCTTTGCGGCGGCCGTCAGCCTCGGCGCCACCGGCGCCCACCTGGCTCCGCCGCGCCAGACCCCGAAGCATTTTCCGGTAGGGCCGCGTCTCTGGCCACAGCTCCCACGCCCGAAGAGCCAGGAGGGAAAGCCTTGCCTCGTTGGAAAGCTCTTTGGCAGCCGCTCGCGTGGCCCCACAGCCCGTGGGGCTGCGGGCTTTGCGGCGGCCGTCAGCCTCGGCGCCACCGGCGCCCACCTGGCGCCGCCACGCCAGCCCCCGAAGCATTTTCCGGTACGGTCGCGGCTCTGGCCACAGCTCCCACGCCCGAAGAGCCAGGAGGGAAAGCCGTGCCTCATTGGAAAGCTCTTTGGCAGCCGCTCGCGTGGCCCCACAGCCCGTGGGGCTGCGGACTTTGCGGCGGCCGTCAGCCTCGGCGCCACCAGCGCCCACCTGGCGCCGCCGCGCCAGCCTGTGAATCATTTTCCGGTAGGGCCGCGTCTCTGGCCACAGCTCCCACGCCCGAAGAGCCAGGAGGGAAAGCCGTGCCTCGTTGGAAAGCTCTTTGGCAGCCGCTCACGTGGCCCCACAGCCCGTGGGGCTACGGGCTTTGCGGCGGCCGTCAGCCTCGGCGCCACCGGGCCCACCTGGCGCCGCCGCGTCAGCCTGCGAAGCATTTTCCAGTAGGGCCGCGGCTCTGGCCACAGCTCCCACGCCCGAAGAGCCAGGAGGGAAAGCCGTGCCTCGTTGGAAAGCTCTTTGGCAGCCGCTCGCGTGGCCCCACAGCCCGTGGGGCTGCGGGCTTTCCGGCGGCCGTCAGCCTCGGCGCCACCGGCGCCCACGTGGCGCCGCCGTGCCAGTCCCCGAAGCATTTTCCGGTAGGGCCGCGGCTCTGGCCACAGCTCCCACGCCCGAAGAGCCAGGAGGGAAAGCCGTGCCTCGTTGCAAAGCTCTTTGGCAGCCGCTCGCGTGGCCCCACAGCCCGTGGGGCTGCGGGCTTTCCGGCGGCCGTCAGCCTCGGCGCCACCGGCGCCCACCTGGCGCCGCCGCGCCAGCCCCCGAAGCATTTTCCGGTAGGGCCGCGGCTCTGGCCACAGCTCCCACGCCCGAAGAGCCAGGAGGGAAAGCCGTGCCTCGTTGGAAAGCTCTTTGGCAGCCGCTCACGTGGCCCCACAGCCCGTGGGGCTGCGGGCTTTGCGGCGGCCGTCAGCCTCGGCGCCACCGGCGCCCACGTGGCGCCGCCGCGCCAGCCTGCGAAGCATTTTCCGGGAGGGCCGCGGCTCTGGCCACAGCTCCCACGCCTGAAGAGCCAGGAGGGAAAGCCGTGCCTCATTGGAAAGCTCTTGGGCAGCCGCTCGCGTGGCCCCACAGCCCGTGGGGCTGCGGGCTTTGCGGCGGCCGTCAGCCTCGGCGCCACCGGCGCCCACCTGGCGCCGCCGCGCCAGCCCCCGAAGCATTTTCCGGTAGGGCCGCGGCTCTGGCCACAGCTCCCACGCCCGAAGAACCAGGAGGGAAAGTCGTGCCTCATTGGAAAGCTCTTTGGCAGCCGCTCGCGTGGCCCCACAGCCCGTGGGGCTGCGGGCTTTGCGGCGGCCGTCAGCCTCGGCGCCACCGACGCCTACGTAGCGCTGCCGCGCCAGCCTGTGAATCATTTTCCGGTAGGGCCGCGTCTCTGGCCACAGCTCCCACGCCCGAAGAGCCAGGAGGGAAAGCCGTACCTCGTTGGAAAGCTCTTTGGCAGCCGCTCGCGTGGCCCCACAGCCCGTGGGGCTGCGGGGTTTGCGGCGGCCGTCAGCCTCGGCGCCACCGGCGCCCACCTGGCGCCGCCGCGCCAGACCCCGAAGCATTTTCCGGTAGGGCCGCGTCTCTGGCCACAGCTCCCACGCCCGAAGAGCCAGGAGGGAAAGCCGTGCCTCGTTGGAAAGCTCTTTGGCAGCCGCTCACGTGGCCCCACAGCCCGTGGAGCTGCGGGCTTTCCGGCGGCCGTCAGCCTCGGCGCCACCGGGCCCACCTGGCGCCGCCGCGTCAGCCTGCGAAGCATTTTCCAGTAGGGCCGCGGCTCTGGCCACAGCTCCCACGCCCGAAGAGCCAGGAGGGAAAGCCGTGCCTCGTTGGAAAGCTCTTTGGCAGCCGCTCGCGTGGCCCCACAGCCCGTGGGGCTGCGGGCTTTCCGGCGGCCGTCAGCCTCGGCGCCACCGGCGCCCACGTGGCGCCGCCGTGCCAGTCCCCGAAGCATTTTCCGGTAGGGCCGCGGCTCTGGCCACAGCTCCCACGCCCGAAGAGCCAGGAGGGAAAGCCGTGCCTCGTTGGAAAGCTCTTTGGCAGCCGCTCGCGTGGCCCCACAGCCCGTGGGGCTGCGGGCTTTCCGGCGGCCGTCAGCCTCGGCGCCACCGGCGCCCACCTGGCGCCGCCGCGCCAGCCCCCGAAGCATTTTCCGGTAGGGCCGCGGCTCTGGCCACAGCTCCCACGCCCGAAGAGCCAGGAGGGAAAGCCGTACCTCGTTGGAAAGCTCTTTGGCAGCCGCTCGCGTGGCCCCACAGCCCGTGGGGCTGCGGGGTTTGCGGCGGCCGTCAGCCTCGGCGCCACCGGCGCCCACCTGGCGCCGCCGCGCCAGCCCCCGAAGCATTTTCCGGTAGGGCCGCGTCTCTGGCCACAGCTCCCACGCCCGAAGAACCAGGAGGGAAAGTCGTGCCTCATTGGAAAGCTCTTTGGCAGCCGCTCGCGTGGCCCCACAGCCCGTGGGGCTGCGGGCTTTGCGGCGGCCGTCAGCCTCGGCGCCACCGACGCCTACGTAGCGCTGCCGCGCCAGCCTGTGAATCATTTTCCGGTAGGGCCGCGTCTCTGGCCACAGCTCCCACGCCCGAAGAGCCAGGAGGGAAAGCCGTACCTCGTTGGAAAGCTCTTTGGCAGCCGCTCGCGTGGCCCCACAGCCCGTGGGGCTGCGGGGTTTGCGGCGGCCGTCAGCCTCGGCGCCACCGGCGCCCACCTGGCGCCGCCGCGCCAGACCCCGAAGCATTTTCCGGTAGGGCCGCGTCTCTGGCCACAGCTCCCACGCCCGAAGAGCCAGGAGGGAAAGCCGTGCCTCGTTGGAAAGCTCTTTGGCAGCCGCTCACGTGGCCCCACAGCCCGTGGAGCTGCGGGCTTTCCGGCGGCCGTCAGCCTCGGCGCCACCGGGCCCACCTGGCGCCGCCGCGTCAGCCTGCGAAGCATTTTCCAGTAGGGCCGCGGCTCTGGCCACAGCTCCCACGCCCGAAGAGCCAGGAGGGAAAGCCGTGCCTCGTTGGAAAGCTCTTTGGCAGCCGCTCGCGTGGCCCCACAGCCCGTGGGGCTGCGGGCTTTCCGGCGGCCGTCAGCCTCGGCGCCACCGGCGCCCACGTGGCGCCGCCGTGCCAGTCCCCGAAGCATTTTCCGGTAGGGCCGCGGCTCTGGCCACAGCTCCCACGCCCGAAGAGCCAGGAGGGAAAGCCGTGCCTCGTTGGAAAGCTCTTTGGCAGCCGCTCGCGTGGCCCCACAGCCCGTGGGGCTGCGGGCTTTCCGGCGGCCGTCAGCCTCGGCGCCACCGGCGCCCACCTGGCGCCGCCGCGCCAGCCCCCGAAGCATTTTCCGGTAGGGCCGCGGCTCTGGCCACAGCTCCCACGCCCGAAGAGCCAGGAGGGAAAGCCGTGCCTCGTTGGAAAGCTCTTTGGCAGCCGCTCACGTGGCCCCACAGCCCGTGGGGCTGCGGGCTTTGCGGCGGCCGTCAGCCTCGGCGCCACCGGCGCCCACGTGGCGCCGCCGCGCCAGCCTGCGAAGCATTTTCCGGTAGGGCCGCGGCTCTGGCCACAGCTCCCACGCCTGAAGAGCCAGGAGGGAAAGCCGTGCCTCATTGGAAAGCTCTTGGGCAGCCGCTCGCGTGGCCCCACAGCCCGTGGGGCTGCGGGCTTTGCGGCGGCCGTCAGCCTCGGCGCCACCGGCGCCCACCTGGCGCCGCCGCGCCAGCCCCCGAAGCATTTTCCGGTAGGGCCGCGGCTCTGGCCACAGCTCCCACGCCCGAAGAACCAGGAGGGAAAGCCGTGCCTCATTGGAAAGCTCTTTGGCAGCCGCTCGCGTGGCCCCACAGCCCGTGGGGCTGCGGGCTTTGCGGCGGCCGTCAGCCTCGGCGCCACCGACGCCTACGTAGCGCTGCCGCGCCAGCCTGTGAATCATTTTCCGGTAGGGCCGCGTCTCTGGCCACAGCTCCCACGCCCGAAGAGCCAGGAGGGAAAGCCGTACCTCGTTGGAAAGCTCTTTGGCAGCCGCTCGCGTGGCCCCACAGCCCGTGGGGCTGCGGGGTTTGCGGCGGCCGTCAGCCTCGGCGCCACCGGCGCCCACCTGGCGCCGCCGCGCCAGACCCCGAAGCATTTTCCGGTAGGGCCGCGTCTCTGGCCACAGCTCCCACGCCCGAAGAGCCAGGAGGGAAAGCCGTGCCTCGTTGGAAAGCTCTTTGGCAGCCGCTCACGTGGCCCCACAGCCCGTGGAGCTGCGGGCTTTCCGGCGGCCGTCAGCCTCGGCGCCACCGGGCCCACCTGGTGCCGCCGCGTCAGCCTGCGAAGCATTTTCCAGTAGGGCCGCGGCTCTGGCCACAGCTCCCATGCCCGAAGAGCCAGGAGGGAAAGCCGTGCCTCGTTGGAAAGCTCTTTGGCAGCCGCTCACGTGGCCCCACAGCCCGTGGGGCTACGGGCTTTGCGCGGCCGTCAGCCTCGGCGCCACCGGGCCCACCTGGCGCCGCCGCGTCAGCCTGCGAAGCATTTTCCAGTAGGGCCGCGGCTCTGGCCACAGCTCCCACGCCCGAAGAGCCAGGAGGGAAAGCCGTGCCTCGTTGGAAAGCTCTTTGGCAGCCGCTCGCGTGGCCCCACAGCCCGTGGGGCTGCGGGCTTTCCGGCGGCCGTCAGCCTCGGCGCCACCGGCGCCCACGTGGCGCCGCCGTGCCAGTCCCCGAAGCATTTTCCGGTAGGGCCGCGGCTCTGGCCACAGCTCCCACGCCCGAAGAGCCAGGAGGGAAAGCCGTGCCTCGTTGGAAAGCTCTTCGGCAGCCGCTCGCGTGGCCCCACAGCCCGTGGGGCTGCGGGCTTTCCGGCGGCCGTCAGCCTCGGCGCCACCGGCGCCCACGTGGCGCCGCCGCGCCAGCCTGCGAAGCATTTTCCGGTAGGGCCGCGTCTCTGGCCACAGCTCCCACGCCCGAAGAGCCAGGAGGGAAAGCCGTGCCTCGTTGGAAAGCTCTTTGGCAGCCGCTCGCGTGGCCCCACAGCCCGTGGGGCTGCGGGCTTTGCGGCGGCCGTCAGCCTCGGCGCCACCGACGCCTACGTAGCGCTGCCGCGCCAGCCTGTGAATCATTTTCCGGTAGGGCCGCGTCTCTGGCCACAGCTCCCACGCCCGAAGAGCCAGGAGGGAAAGCCGTACCTCGTTGGAAAGCTCTTTGGCAGCCGCTCGCGTGGCCCCACAGCCCGTGGGGCTGCGGGGTTTGCGGCGGCCGTCAGCCTCGGCGCCACCGGCGCCCACCTGGCGCCGCCGCGCCAGACCCCGAAGCATTTTCCGGTAGGGCCGCGTCTCTGGCCACAGCTCCCACGCCCGAAGAGCCAGGAGGGAAAGCCGTGCCTCGTTGGAAAGCTCTTTGGCAGCCGCTCACGTGGCCCCACAGCCCGTGGAGCTGCGGGCTTTCCGGCGGCCGTCAGCCTCGGCGCCACCGGGCCCACCTGGTGCCGCCGCGTCAGCCTGCGAAGCATTTTCCAGTAGGGCCGCGGCTCTGGCCACAGCTCCCATGCCCGAAGAGCCAGGAGGGAAAGCCGTGCCTCGTTGGAAAGCTCTTTGGCAGCCGCTCACGTGGCCCCACAGCCCGTGGGGCTACGGGCTTTGCGCGGCCGTCAGCCTCGGCGCCACCGGGCCCACCTGGCGCCGCCGCGTCAGCCTGCGAAGCATTTTCCAGTAGGGCCGCGGCTCTGGCCACAGCTCCCACGCCCGAAGAGCCAGGAGGGAAAGCCGTGCCTCGTTGGAAAGCTCTTTGGCAGCCGCTCGCGTGGCCCCACAGCCCGTGGGGCTGCGGGCTTTCCGGCGGCCGTCAGCCTCGGCGCCACCGGCGCCCACGTGGCGCCGCCGTGCCAGTCCCCGAAGCATTTTCCGGTAGGGCCGCGGCTCTGGCCACAGCTCCCACGCCCGAAGAGCCAGGAGGGAAAGCCGTGCCTCGTTGGAAAGCTCTTTGGCAGCCGCTCGCGTGGCCCCACAGCCCGTGGGGCTGCGGGCTTTCCGGCGGCCGTCAGCCTCGGCGCCACCGGCGCCCACGTGGCGCCGCCGCGCCAGCCTGCGAAGCATTTTCCGGTAGGGCCGCGTCTCTGGCCACAGCTCCCACGCCCGAAGAGCCAGGAGGGAAAGCCGTGCCTCGTTGGAAAGCTCTTTGGCAGCCGCTCGCGTGGCCCCACAGCCCGTGGGGCTGCGGGCTTTGCGGCGGCCGTCAGCCTCGGCGCCACCGGCGCCCACCTGGCGCCGCCGCGCCAGCCCCCGAAGCATTTTCCGGTAGGGCCGCGGCTCTGGCCACAGCTCCCACGCCCGAAGAGCCAGGAGGGAAAGCCGTGCCTCGTTGGAAAGCTCTTTGGCAGCCGCTCACGTGGCCCCACAGCCCGTGGGGCTGCGGGCTTTGCGGCGGCCGTCAGCCTCGGCGCCACCGGCGCCCACGTGGCGCCGCCGCGCCAGCCTGCGAAGCATTTTCCGGTAGGGCCGCGTCTCTGGCCACAGCTCCCACGCCCGAAGAGCCAGGAGGGAAAGCCGTGCCTCGTTGGAAAGCTCTTTGGCAGCCGCTCGCGTGGCCCCACAGCCCGTGGGGCTGCGGGCTTTGCGGCGGCCGTCAGCCTCGGCGCCACCGGCGCCTACGTAGCACTACCGCGCCAGCCTGTGAAGCATTTTCCGGTAGGGCCGCGGCTCTGGAAACGGCTCCCACGCCCGAAGAGCCAGGAGGGAAAGCCGTGCCTCATTGGAAAGCTCTTTGGCAGCCGCTCGCGTGGCCCCACAGCCCGTGGGGCTGCGGGCTTTCCGGCGGCCGTCAGCCTCGGCGCCACCAGCGCCCACCTGGCGCCGCCGCGCCAGCCTGTGAATCATTTTCCGGTAGGGCCGCGTCTCTGGCCACAGCTCCCACGCCCGAAGAGCCAGGAGGGAAAGCCGTGCCTCGTTGGAAAGCTCTTTGGCAGCCGCTCGCGTGGCCCCACAGCCCGTGGGGCTGCGGGCTTTGCGGCGGCCGTCAGCCTCGGCGCCACTGGCGCCCACCTGGCGCCGCCACGACAGCCCCAAAAGCATTTTCCGGTAGGGCCGCGTCTCTGGCCACAGCTCCCACGCCCGAAGAGCCAGGAGGGAAAGCCGTGCCTCGTTGGAAAGCTCTTTGGCAGCCGCTCGCGTGGCCCCACAGCCCGTGGGGCTGCGGGCTTTGCGGCGGCCGTCAGCCTCGGCGCCACCGGCGCCCACCTGGCGCCGCCACGCCAGCCCCCGAAGCATTTTCCGGTACGGTCGCGGCTCTGGCCACAGCTCCCACGCCCGAAGAGCCAGGAGGGAAAGCCGTGCCTCATTGGAAAGCTCTTTGGCAGCCGCTCGCGTGGCCCCACAGCCCGTGGGGCTGCGGACTTTGCGGCGGCCGTCAGCCTCGGCGCCACCAGCGCCCACCTGGCGCCGCCGCGCCAGCCTGTGAATCATTTTCCGGTAGGGCCGCGTCTCTGGCCACAGCTCCCACGCCCGAAGAGCCAGGAGGGAAAGCCGTGCCTCGTTGGAAAGCTCTTTGGCAGCCGCTCACGTGGCCCCACAGCCCGTGGAGCTGCGGGCTTTCCGGCGGCCGTCAGCCTCGGCGCCACCGGGCCCACCTGGTGCCGCCGCGTCAGCCTGCGAAGCATTTTCCAGTAGGGCCGCGGCTCTGGCCACAGCTCCCATGCCCGAAGAGCCAGGAGGGAAAGCCGTGCCTCGTTGGAAAGCTCTTTGGCAGCCGCTCGCGTGGCCCCACAGCCCGTGGGGCTACGGGCTTGGCGGCGGCCGTCAGCCTCGGCGCCACCGGGCCCACCTGGCGCCGCCGCGTCAGCCTGCGAAGCATTTTCCAGTAGGGCCGCGGCTCTGGCCACAGCTCCCACGCCCGAAGAGCCAGGAGGGAAAGCCGTGCCTCGTTGGAAAGCTCTTTGGCAGCCGCTCGCGTGGCCCCACAGCCCGTGGGGCTGCGGGCTTTCCGGCGGCCGTCAGCCTCGGCGCCACCGGCGCCCACGTGGCGCCGCCGCGCCAGCCTGCGAAGCATTTTCCGGTAGGGCCGCGTCTCTGGCCACAGCTCCCACGCCCAAAGAGCCAGGAGGGAAAGCCGTGCCTCGTTGGAAAGCTCTTTGGCAGCCGCTCGCGTGGCCCCACAGCCCGTGGGGCTGCGGGCTTTGCGGCGGCCGTCAGCCTCGGCGCCACCGGCGCCCACCTGGCGCCGCCACGCCAGCCCCCGAAGCATTTTCCGGTACGGTCGCGGCTCTGGCCACAGCTCCCACGCCCGAAGAGCCAGGAGGGAAAGCCGTGCCTCATTGGAAAGCTCTTTGGCAGCCGCTCGCGTGGCCCCACAGCCCGTGGGGCTGCGGACTTTGCGGCGGCCGTCAGCCTCGGCGCCACCAGCGCCCACCTGGCGCCGCCGCGCCAGCCTGTGAATCATTTTCCGGTAGGGCCGCGTCTCTGGCCACAGCTCCCACGCCCGAAGAGCCAGGAGGGAAAGCCGTGCCTCGTTGGAAAGCTCTTGGGCAGCCGCTCGCGTGGCCCCACAGCCCGTGGGGCTGCGGGCTTTGCGGCGGCCGTCAGCCTCGGCGCCACCGGCGCCCACCTGGCGCCGCCACGACAGCCCCAAAAGCATTTTCCGGTAGGGCCGCGGCTCTGGCCACAGCTCCCACGCCCGAAGAGCCAGGAGGGAAAGCCGTGCCTCGTTGGAAAGCTCTTTGGCAGCCGCTCACGTGGCCCCACAGCCCGTGGAGCTGCGGGCTTTCCGGCGGCCGTCAGCCTCGGCGCCACCGGGCCCACCTGGTGCCGCCGCGTCAGCCTGCGAAGCATTTTCCAGTAGGGCCGCGGCTCTGGCCACAGCTCCCATGCCCGAAGAGCCAGGAGGGAAAGCCGTGCCTCGTTGGAAAGCTCTTTGGCAGCCGCTCACGTGGCCCCACAGCCCGTGGGGCTGCGGGCTTTGCGGCGGCCGTCAGCCTCGGCGCCACCGGGCCCACCTGGCGCCGCCGCGTCAGCCTGCGAGGCATTTTCCAGTAGGGCCGCGGCTCTGGCCACAGCTCCCACGCCCGAAGAGCCAGGAGGGAAAGCCGTGCCTCGTTGGAAAGCTCTTTGGCAGCCGCTCGCGTGGCCCCACAGCCCGTGGGGCTGCGGGCTTTCCGGCGGCCGTCAGCCTCGGCGCCACCGGCGCCCACGTGGCGCCGCCGTGCCAGTCCCCGAAGCATTTTCCGGTAGGGCCGCGTCTCTGGCCACAGCTCCCACGCCCGAAGAGCCAGGAGGGAAAGCCGTGCCTCGTTGGAAAGCTCTTTGGCAGCCGCTCGCGTGGCCCCACAGCCCGTGGGGCTGCGGGCTTTCCGGCGGCCGTCAGCCTCGGCGCCACCGGCGCCCACGTGGCGCCGCCGCGCCAGCCTGCGAAGCATTTTCCGGTAGGGCCGCGTCTCTGGCCACAGCTCCCACGCCCGAAGAGCCAGGAGGGAAAGCCGTGCCTCGTTGGAAAGCTCTTTGGCAGCCGCTCGCGTGGCCCCACAGCCCGTGGGGCTGCGGGCTTTGCGGCGGCCGTCAGCCTCGGCGCCACCGGCGCCCACGTGGCGCCGCCGCGCCAGCCTGCGAAGCATTTTCCGGTAGGGCCGCGGCTCTGGCCACAGCTCCCACGCCTGAAGAGCCAGGAGGGAAAGCCGTGCCTCATTGGAAAGCTCTTTGGCAGCCGCTCGCGTGGCCCCACACACCGTGGGGCTGCGGGCTTTGCGGCGGCCGTCAGCCTCGGCGCCACCGGCGCCCACCTGGCGCCGCCGCGCCAGCCCCCGAAGCATTTTCCGGTAGGGCCGCGGCTCTTGCCACAGCTCCCACGCCCGAAGAGCCAGGAGGGAAAGCCGTGCCTCGTTGGAAAGCTCTTGGGCAGCCGCTCGCGTGGCCCCACAGCCCGTGGGGCTGCGGGCTTTGCGGCGGCCGTCAGCCTCGGCGCCACCGGCGCCCACCTGGCGCCGCCGCGCCAGCCTGCGAAGCATTTTCCGGTAGGGCCGCGGCTCTGGCCACAGCTCCCACGCCCGAAGAACCAGGAGGGAAAGCCGTGCCTCATTGGAAAGCTCTTTGGCAGCCGCTCGCGTGGCCCCACAGCCCGTGGGGCTGCGGGCTTTGCGGCGGCCGTCAGCCTCGGCGCCACCGACGCCTACGTAGCGCTGCCGCGCCAGCCTGTGAATCATTTTCCGGTAGGGCCGCGTCTCTGGCCACAGCTCCCACGCCCGAAGAGCCAGGAGGGAAAGCCGTGCCTCGTTGGAAAGCTCTTTGGCAGCCGCTCGCGTGGCCCCACAGCCCGTGGGGCTGCGGGCTTTGCGGCGGCCGTCAGCCTCGGCGCCACCGGCGCCCACCTGGCGCCGCCGCGCCAGACCCCGAAGCATTTTCCGGTAGGGCCACGTCTCTGGCCACAGCTCCCACGCCCGAAGAGCCAGGAGGGAAAGCCGTGCCTCGTTGGAAAGCTCTTTGGCAGCCGCTCGCGTGGCCCCACAGCCCGTGGGGCTGCGGGCTTTGCGGCGGCCGTCAGCCTCGGCGGCACCGACGCCTACGTAGCGCTGCCGCGCCAGCCTGTGAATCATTTTCCGGTAGGGCCGCGTCTCTGGCCACAGCTCCCACGCCCGAAGAGCCAGGAGGGAAAGCCGTGCCTCGTTGGAAAGCTCTTTGGCAGCCGCTCGCGTGGCCCCACAGCCCGTGGGGCTGCGGGCTTTGCGGCGGCCGTCAGCCTCGGTGCCACCGGCGCCCACGTGGCGCCGCCGCGCCAGCCCCCAAAGCATTTTCCGGTAGGGCCGCGGCTCTGGCCACAGCTCCCACGCCCGAAGAGCCAGGAGGGAAAGCCGTGCCTCGTTGGAAAGCTCTTTGGCAGCCGCTCGCGTGGCCCCACAGCCCGTGGGGCTGCGGCCTTTCCGGCGGCCGTCAGCCTCGGCGCCACCGGCGCCTACGTAGCACTGCCGCGCCAGCCTGTGAAGCATTTTCCGGTAGGGCCGCGGCTCTGGAAACAGCTCCCATGCCCGAAGAGACAGGAGGGAAAGCCGTGCCTCATTGGAAAGCTCTTTCGCAGCCGCTCGCGTGGCCCCACACCCCGTGGGGCTGCGGGCTTTGCGGCGGCCGTCAGCCTCGGCGCCACCGGCGCCCACCTGGCGCCGCCGCGCCAGCCTGTGAATCATTTTCCGGTAGGGCCGCGGCTCTGGCCACAGCTCCCACGCCCGAAGAGCCAGGAGGGAAAGCCGTGCCTCGTTGGAAAGCTCTTTGGCAGCCGCTCGCGTGGCCCCACAGCCCGTGGGGCTGCGGGCTTTCCGGCGGCCGTCAGCCTCGGCGCCACCGGCGCCCACCTGGCGCCGCCGCGCCAGCCCCCGAAGCATTTTCCGGTAGGGCCGCGGCTCTGGCCACAGCTCCCACGCCCGAAGAGCCAGGAGGGAAAGCCGTGCCTCGTTGGAAAGCTCTTTGGCAGCCGCTCGCGTGGCCCCACAGCCCGTGGGGCTGCGGGCTTTCCGGCGGCCGTCAGCCTCGGCGCCACCGGGCCCACCTGGTGCCGCGGCGTCAGCCTGCGAAGCATTTTCCAGTAGGGCCGCGGCTCTGGCCACAGCTCCCATGCCCGAAGAGCCAGGAGGGAAAGCCGTGCCTCGTTGGAAAGCTCTTTGGCAGCCGCTCACGTGGCCCCACAGCCCGTGGGGCTACGGGCTTTGCGGCGGCCGTCAGCCTCGGCGCCACCGGGCCCACCTGGCGCCGCCGCGTCAGCCTGCGAAGCATTTTCCAGTAGGGCCGCGGCTCTGGCCACAGCTCCCACGCCCGAAGAGCCAGGAGGGAAAGCCGTTCCTCGTTGGAAAGCTCTTTGGCAGCCGCTCGCGTGGCCCCACAGCCCGTGGGGCTGCGGGCTTTCCGGCGGCCGTCAGCCTCGGCGCCACCGGCGCCCACGTGGCGCCGCCGTGCCAGTCCCCGAAGCATTTTCCGGTAGGGCCGCGGCTCTGGCCACAGCTCCCACGCCCGAAGAGCCAGGAGGGAAAGCCGTGCCTCGTTGGAAAGCTCTTTGGCAGCCGCTCGCGTGGCCCCACAGCCCGTGGGGCTGCGGGCTTTCCGGCGGCCGTCAGCCTCGGCGCCACCGGCGCCCACGTGGCGCCGCCGCGCCAGCCTGCGAAGCATTTTCCGGTAGGGCCGCGTCTCTGGCCACAGCTCCCACGCCCGAAGAGCCAGGAGGGAAAGCCGTGCCTCGTTGGAAAGCTCTTTGGCAGCCGCTCGCGTGGCCCCACAGCCCGTGGGGCTGCGGGCTTTGCGGCGGCCGTCAGCCTCGGCGCCACCGGCGCCCACCTGGCGCCGCCGCGCCAGCCCCCGAAGCATTTTCCGGTAGGGCCGCGTCTCTGGCCACAGCTCCCACGCCCGAAGAGCCAGGAGGGAAAGCCGTGCCTCGTTGGAAAGCTCTTTGGCAGCCGCTCACGTGGCCCCACAGCCCGTGGGGCTGCGGGCTTTGCGGCGGCCGTCAGCCTCGGCTCCACCGGCGCCCACGTGGCGCCGCCGCGCCAGCCTGCGAAGCATTTTCCGGTAGGGCCGCGGCTCTGGCCACAGCTCCCACGCCTGAAGAGCCAGGAGGGAAAGCCGTGCCTCATTGGAAAGCTCTTTGGCAGCCGCTCGCGTGGCCCCACACACCGTGGGGCTGCGGGCTTTGCGGCGGCCGTCAGCCTCGGCGCCACCGGCGCCCACCTGGCGCCGCCGCGCCAGCCCCCGAAGCATTTTCCGGTAGGGCCGCGGCTCTGGCGACAGCTCCCACGCCCGAAGAGCCAGGAGAGAAAGCCGTGCCTCGTTGGAAAGCTCTTTGGCAGCCGCTCGCGTGGCCCCACAGCCCGTGGGGCTGCGGGCTTTGCGGCGGCCGTCAGCCTCGGCGCCACCGACGCCTACGTAGCGCTGCCGCGCCAGCCTGTGAATCATTTTCCGGTAGGGCCGCGTCTCTGGCCACAGCTCCCACGCCCGAAGAGCCAGGAGGGAAAGCCGTGCCTCGTTGGAAAGCTCTTTGGCAGCCGCTCGCGTGGCCCCACAGCCCGTGGGGCTGCGGGCTTTGCGGCGGCCGTCAGCCTCGGTGCCACCGGCACCCACCTGGCGCCGCCGCGCCAGCCCCCAAAGCATTTTCCGGTAGGGCCGCGGCTCTGGCCACAGCTCCCACGCCCGAAGAGCCAGGAGGGAAAGCCGTGCCTCGTTGGAAAGCTCTTTGGCAGCCGCTCGCGTGGCCCCACAGCCCGTGGGGCTGCGGCCTTTCCGGCGGCCGTCAGCCTCGGCGCCACCGGCGCCTACGTAGCACTGCCGCGCCAGCCTGTGAAGCATTTTCCGGTAGGGCCGCGGCTCTGGAAACAGCTCCCATGCCCGAAGAGACAGGAGGGAAAGCCGTGCCTCATTGGAAAGCTCTTTCGCAGCCGCTCGCGTGGCCCCACACCCCGTGGGGCTGCGGGCTTTGCGGCGGCCGTCAGCCTCGGCGCCACCGGCGCCCACCTGGCGCCGCCGCGCCAGCCTGTGAATCATTTTCCGGTAGGGCCGCGGCTCTGGCCACAGCTCCCGCGCCCGAAGAGCCAGGAGGGAAAGCCGTGCCTCCTTGGAAAGCTCTTTGGCAGCCGCTCGCGTGGCCCCACAGCCCGTGGGGCTGCGGGCTTTCCGGCGGCCGTCAGCCTCGGCGCCACCGGCGCCCACCTGGCGCCGCTGCGCCAGCCCCCGAAGCATTTTCCGGTAGGGCCGCGGCTCTGGCCACAGCTCCCACGCCCGAAGAGCCAGGAGGGAAAGCCGTGCCTTGTTGGAAAGCTCTTTGGCAGCCGCTCGCGTGGCCCCACAGCCCGTGGGGCTGCGGGCTTTGCGGCGGCCGTCAGCCTCGGCGCCACCGGCGCCCACCTGGCGCCGCCGCGCCAGCCCCCGAAGCATTTTCCGGTAGGGCCGCGTCTCTGGCCACAGCTCCCACGCCCGAAGAACCAGGAGGGAAAGCCGTGCCTCATTGGAAAGCTCTTTGGAAGCCGCTCGCGTGGCCCCACAGCCCGTTTGGCTGCGGGCTTTGCGGCGGCCGTCAGCCTTGGCGCCACCGGCGCCCACGTGGCGCCGCCGCGCCAGCCTGCGAAGCATTTTCCGGTAGGGCCGCGTCTCTGGCCACAGCTCCCACGCCCGAAGAGCCAGGAGGGAAAGCCGTACCTCGTTGGAAAGCTCTTTGGCAGCCGCTCGCGTGGCCCCACAGCCCGTGGGGCTGCGGGGTTTGCGGCGGCCGTCAGCCTCGGCGCCACCGGCGCCCACCTGGCGCCGCCGCGCCAGACCCCGAAGCATTTTCCGGTAGGGCCGCGTCTCTGGCCACAGCTCCCACACCCGAAGAGCCAGGAGGGAAAGCCGTGCCTCGTTGGAAAGCTCTTTGGCAGCCGCTCGCGTGGCCCCACAGCCCGTGGGGCTGCGGGCTTTGCGGCGGCCGTCAGCCTCGGCGCCACCGGCGCCTACGTAGCACTACCGCGCCAGCCTGTGAATCATTTTCGGGAAGGGCCGCGTCTCTGGCCACAGCTCCCACGCCCGAAGAGCCAGGAGGGAAAGCCGTGCCTCGTTGGAAAGCTCTTTGGCAGCCGCTCGCGTGGCCCCACAGCCCGTGGGGCTGCGGGCTTTCCGGCGGCCGTCAGCCTCGGCGCCACCGGCGCCCACGTGGCGCCGCCGCGCCAGCCTGCGAAGCATTTTCCGGTAGGGCCGCGTCTCTGGCCACAGCTCCCACACCCGAAGAGCCAGGAGGGAAAGCCGTGCCTCGTTGGAAAGCTCTTTGGCAGCCGCTCGCGTGGCCCCACAGCCCGTGGGGCTGCGGGCTTTGCGGCGGCCGTCAGCCTCGGCGCCACCGGCGCCCACCTGGCGCCGCCGCGCCAGCCTGTGAATCATTTTCCGGTAGGGCCGCGTCTCTGGCCACAGCTCCCACGCCCGAAGAGCCAGGAGGGAAAGCCGTGCCTCATTGGAAAGCTCTTTGGCAGCCGCTCGCGTGGCCCCACAGCCCGTGGGGCTGCGGGCTTTGCGGCGGCCGTCAGCCTCGGAGCCACCGGCGCCTACCTGGCGCCGCCGCGCCAGCCCCCGAAGCATTTTCCGGTAGGGCCGCGGCTCTTGCCACAGCTCCCACGCCCGAAGAGCCAGGAGGGAAAGCCGTGCCTCGTTGGAAAGCTCTTGGGCAGCCGCTCGCGTGGCCCCACAGCCCGTGGGGCTGCGGGCTTTGCGGCGGCCGTCAGCCTCGGCGCCACCGGCGCCTACGTAGCACTACCGCGCCAGCCTGTGAAGCATTTTCCGGTAGGGCCGCGGCTCTGGAAACAGCTCCCACGCCCGAAGAGCCAGGAGGGAAAGCCGTGCCTCATTGGAAAGCTCTTTGGCAGCTGCTCGCGTGGCCCCACAGCCCGTGGGGCTGCGGGCTTTGCGGCGGCCGTCAGCCTCGGCGCCACCAGCGCCCACCTGGCGCCGCCGCGCCAGCCTGTGAATCATTTTCCGGTAGGGCCGCGGCTCTGGCCACATCTCCCACGCCCGAAGAGCCAGGAGGGAAAGCCGTGCCTCGTTGGAAAGCTCTTTGGCAGCCGCTCGCGTGGCCCCACAGCCCGTGGGGCTGCGGGCTTTGCGGCGGCCGTCAGCCTCGGCGCCACCGGCGCCCACCTGGCGCCGCCACGACAGCCCCAAAAGCATTTTCCGGTAGGGCCGCGGCTCTGGCCACAGCTCCCACGCCCGAAGAGCCAGGAGGGAAAGCCGTGCCTCGTTGGAAAGCTCTTTGGCAGCCGCTCACGTGGCCCCACAGCCCGTGGGGCTGCGGGCTTTCCGGCGGCCGTCAGCCTCGGCGCCACCGGGCCCACCTGGTGCCGCCGCGTCAGCCTGCGAAGCATTTTCCAGTAGGGCCGCGGCTCTGGCCACAGCTCCCATGCCCGAAGAGCCAGGAGGGAAAGCCGTGCCTCGTTGGAAAGCTCTTTGGCAGCCGCTCACGTGGCCCCACACCCCGTGGGGCTGCGGGCTTTCCAGCGGCCGTCAGCCTCGGCGCCACCGGCGCCCACCTGGCGCCGCCGCGCCAGCCTGCGAAGCATTTTCCGGTAGGGCCGCGGCTCTGGCCACAGCTCCCACGCCCGAAGAGCCAGGAGGGAAAGCCGTGCCTCGTTGGAAAGCTCTTTGGCAGCCGCTCACGTTGCCCCACAGCCCGTGGGGCTGCGGGCTTTGCGGCGGCCGTCAGCCTCGGCGCCACCGGCGCCCACCTGGCACTGCTGCGCCAGACCCCGAAGCATTTTCCGGTAGGGCCACGTCTCTGGCCAGAGCTCCCACGCCCGAAGAGCCAGGAGGGAAAGCCGTGCCTCGTTGGAAAGCTCTTTGGCAGCCGCTCGCGTGGCCCCACAGCCCGTGGGGCTGCGGGCTTTGCGGCGGCCGTCAGCCTCGGCGGCACCGACGCCTACATAGCGCTGCCGCGCCAGCCTGTGAATCATTTTCCGGTAGGGCCGCGTCTCTGGCCACAGCTCCCACGCCCGAAGAGCCAGGAGGGAAAGCCTTGCCTCGTTGGAAAGCTCTTTGGCAGCCGCTCGCGTGGCCCCACAGCCCGTGGGGCTGCGGGCTTTCCGGCGGCCGTCAGCCTCGGCGCCACCGGCGCCTACGTAGCACTGCCGCGCCAGCCTGTGAAGCATTTTCCGGTAGGGCCGCGGCTCTGGAAACAGCTCCCATGCCCGAAGAGCCAGGAGGGAAAGCCGTGCCTCATTGGAAAGCTCTTTGGCAGCCGCTCGCGTGGCCCCACACCCCGTGGGGCTGCGGGCTTTGCGGCGGCCGTCAGCCTCGGCGCCACCGGCGCCCACCTGGCGCCGCCGCGCCAGCCTGTGAATAATTTTCCGGTAGGGCCGCGGCTCTGGCCACAGCTCCCACGCCCGAAGAGCCAGGAGGGAAAGCCGTGCCTCGTTGGAAAGCTCTTTGGCAGCCGCTCGCGTGGCCCCACAGCCCGTGGGGCTGCGGGCTTTCCGGCGGCCGTCAGCCTCGGCGCCACCGGCGCCCACCTGGCGCCGCCGCGCCAGCCCCCGAAGCATTTTCTGGTACGGCCGCGGCTCTGGCCACAGCTCCCACGCCCGAAGAGCCAGGAGGGAAAGCCGTGCCTTGTTGGAAAGCTCTTTGGCAGCCGCTCGCGTGGCCCCACAGCCCGTGGGGCTGCGGGCTTTGCGGCGGCCGTCAGCCTCGGCGCCACCGGCGCCCACCTGGCGCCGCCGCGCCAGCCCCCGAAGCATTTTCCGGTAGGGCCGCGTCTCTGGCCACAGCTCCCACGCCCGAAGAACCAGGAGGGAAAGCCGTGCCTCATTGGAAAGCTCTTTGGAAGCCGCTCGCGTGGCCCCACAGCCCGTGGGGCTGCGGGCTTTGCGGCGGCCGTCAGCCTTGGCGCCACCGGCGCCCACGTGGCGCCGCCGCGCCAGCCTGCGAAGCATTTTCCGGTAGGGCCGCGTCTCTGGCCACAGCTCCCACGCCCGAAGAGCCAGGAGGGAAAGCCGTGCCTCGTTGGAAAGCTCTTTGGCAGCCGCTCGCGTGGCCCCACAGCCCGTGGGGCTGCGGGCTTTGCGGCGGCCGTCAGCCTCAGTGCCACCGGCGCCCACCTGGCGCCGCCGCGCCAGACCCCGAAGCATTTTCCGGTAGGGCCGCGTCTCTGGCCACAGCTCCCACGCCCGAAGAGCCAGGAGGGAAAGCCGTGCCTCGTTGGAAAGCTCTTTGGCAGCCGCTCGCGTGGCCCCACAGCCCGTGGGGCTGCGGGCTTTGCGGCGGCCGTTAGCCTCGGTGCCACCGGCGCCCACCTGGCGCCGCCGCGCCAGCCTGCGAAGCATTTTCCGGTAGGGCCGCGGCTCTGGCCACAGCTCCCACGCCCGAAGAGCCAGGAGGGAAAGCCGTGCCTCGTTGGAAAGCTCTTTGGCAGCCGCTCGCGTGGCCCCACAGCCCGTGGGGCTGCGGGCTTTGCGGCGGCCGTCAGCCTCGGCGCCACCGGCGCCCACCTGGCGCCGCCGCGCCAGCCCCCGAAGCATTTTCCGGTAGGGCCGCGGCTCTGGCCACAGCTCCCACGCCCGAAGAGCCAGGAGGGAAAGCCGTGCCTCGTTGGAAAGCTCTTTGGCAGCCGCTCGCGTGGCCCCACAGCCCGTGGGGCTGCGGGTTTTCCGGCGGCCGTCAGCCTCGGTGCCACCGGCGCCCACCTGTCACCGCCGCGCCAGCCTGCGAAGCATTTTCCGGTAGGGCAGCGGCTCTGGCCACAGCTCCCACGCCCGAAGAGCCAGGAGGGAAAGCCGTGCCTCGTTGGAAAGCTCTTTGGCAGCCGCTCGCGTTGCCCCACAGCCCGTGGGGCTGCGGGCTTTGCGGCGGCCGTCAGCCTCGGCGCCACCGGCGCCCACCTGGCGCCGCCGCGCCAGACCCCGAAGCATTTTCCGGTAGGGCCACGTCTCTGGCCAGAGCTCCCACGCCCGAAGAGCCAGGAGGGAAAGCCTTGCCTCGTTGGAAAGCTCTTTGGCAGCCGCTCGCGTGGCCCCACAGCCCGTGGGGCTGCGGGCTTTCCGGCGGCCGTCAGCCTCGGCGGCACCGACGCCTACGTAGCGCTGCCGCGCCAGCCTGTGTATCATTTTCCGGTAGGGCCGCGTCTCTGGCCACAGCTCCCACGCCCGAAGAGCCAGGAGGGAAAGCCGTGCCTCGTTGGAAAGCTCTTTGGCAGCCGCTCGCATGGCCCCACAGCCCGTGGGGCTGCGGGCTTTGCGGCGGCCGTTAGCCTCGGTGCCACCGGCGCCCACCTGGCGCCGCCGCGCCAGCCCCCGAAGCATTTTCCGGTAGGGCCGCGGCTCTGGCCACAGCTCCCACGCCCGAAGAGCCAGGAGGGAAAGCCGTGCCTCGTTGGAAAGCTCTTTGGCAGCCGCTCGCGTGGCCCCACAGCCCGTGGGGCTGCGGGCTTTGCGGCGGCCGTCAGCCTCGGCGCCACCGGCGCCCACCTGGCGCCGCCGCGCCAGCCCCCGAAGCATTTTCCGGTAGGGCCGCGGCTCTGGCCACAGCTCCCACGCCCGAAGAGCCAGGAGGGAAAGCCATGCCTCGTTGGAAAGCTCTTTGGCAGCCGCTCGCGTGGCCCCACAGCCCGTGGGGCTGCGGGCTTTGCGGCAGCCGTCAGCCTCGGTGCCACCGGCGCCCAGCTGGCACCGCCGCGCCAGCCTGCGAAGCATTTTCCAGTAGGGCCGCGGCTCTGGCCACAGCTCCCACGCCCGAAGAGCCAGGAGGGAAAGCCGTGCCTCATTGGAAAGCTCTTTGGAAGCCGATCGCGTGGCCCCACAGCCCGTGGGGCTGCGGGCTTTGCGGCGGCCGTCAGCCTTGGCGCCACCGGCGCCCACGTGGCGCCGCCGCGCCAGCCCCCGAAGCATTTTCCGGTAGGGCCGCGTCTCTGGCCACAGCGCTCATGCCCGAAGAGCCAGGAGGGAAAGCTGTGCCTCGTTGGAAAGCTCTTTGGCAGCCGCTCGCGTGGCCCCACAGCCCGTGGGGCTGCGGGCTTTCCGGCGGCCGTCAGCCTCGGCGCCACCGGCGCCCACCTGGCGCCGCCGCGCCAGCCCCCGAAGCATTTTCCGGTAGGGCCGCGGCTCTGGCCACAGCTCCCACGCCCGAAGACCCAGGAGGGAAAGCCGTGCCTCGTTGGAAAGCTCTTTGGCAGCCGCTCGCGTGGCCCCACAGCCCGTGGGGCTGCGGGCTTTGCGGCGGCCGTCAGCCTCGGCGCCACCGGCGCCCACCTGGCGCCGCCGCGACAGCCCCCGAAGCATTTTCCGGTAGGGCCGCGTCTCTGGCCACAGCTCCCACGCCCGAAGAGCCTGGAGGGAAAGCCGTGCCTCGTTGGAAAGCTCTTTGGCAGCCGCTCGCGTGGCCCCACAGCCCGTGGGGCTGCGGGCTTTGCGGCGGCCGTCAGCCTCGGCGCCACCGGCGCCCACCTGGCGCCGCCGCGCCAGCCCCCGAAGCATTTTCCGGTAGGGCCGCGTCTCTGGCCACAGCTCCCACGCCCGAAGAACCAGGAGGGAAAGCCGTGCCTCATTGGAAAGCTCTTTGGAAGCCGCTCGCGTGGCCCCACAGCCCGTTTGGCTGCGGGCTTTGCGGCGGCCGTCAGCCTTGGCGCCACCGGCGCCCACGTGGCGCCGCCGCGCCAGCCTGCGAAGCATTTTCCGGTAGGGCCGCGTCTCTGGCCACAGCTCCCACGCCCGAAGAGCCAGGAGGGAAAGCCGTGCCTCCTTGGAAAGCTCTTTGGCAGCCGCTCGCGTGGCCCCACACCCCGTGGGGCTGCGGGCTTTGCGGCGGCCGTCAGCCTCGGCGCCACCGGCGCCCACCTGGCGCCGCCGCGCCAGCCTGTGAATCATTTTCCGGTAGGGCCGCGGCTCTGGCCACAGCTCCCACGCCTGAAGAGCCAGGAGGGAAAGCCGTGCCTCGTTGGAAAGCTCTTTGGCAGCCGCTCGCGTGGCCCCACAGCCCGTGGGGCTGCGGGCTTTCCGGCGGCCGTCAGCCTCGGCGCCACCGGCGCCCACCTGGCACCGCCGCGCCAGCCTGCGAAGCATTTTCCAGTAGGGCCGCGGCTCTGGCCACAGCTCCCACGCCCGAAGAGCCAGGAGGGAAAGCCGTGCCTCATTGGAAAGCTCTTTGGAAGCCGATCGCGTGGCCCCACAGCCCGTGGGGCTGCGGGCTTTGCGGCGGCCGTCAGCCTTGGCGCCACCGGCGCCCACGTGGCGCCGCCGCGCCAGCCCCCGAAGCATTTTCCGGTAGGGCCGCGGCTCTGGCCACAGCGCTCATGCCCGAAGAGCCAGGAGGGAAAGCTGTGCCTCGTTGGAAAGCTCTTTGGCAGCCGCTCGCGTGGCCCCACAGCCCGTGGGGCTGCGGGCTTTGCGGCGGCCGTCAGCCTCGGCGCCACCGGCGCCCACCTGGCGCCGCCGCGCCAGCCCCCGAAGCATTTTCCGGTAGGGCCGCGGCTCTGGCCACAGCTCCCACGCCCGAAGACCCAGGAGGGAAAGCCGTGCCTCGTTGGAAAGCTCTTTGGCAGCCGCTCGCGTGGCCCCACAGCCCGTGGGGCTGCGGGCTTTGCGGCGGCCGTCAGCCTCGGCGCCACCGGCGCCCACCTGGCGCCGCCGCGACAGCCCCCGAAGCATTTTCCGGTAGGGCCGCGTCTCTGGCCACAGCTCCCACGCCCAAAGAGCCAGGAGGGAAAGCCGTGCCTCGTTGGAAAGCTCTTTGGCAGCCGCTCGCGTGGCCCCACAGCCCGTGGGGCTGCGGGCTTTGCGGCGGCCGTCAGCCTCGGCGCCACCGGCGCCCACCTGGCGCCGCCGCGCCAGCCCCCGAAGCATTTTCCGGTAGGGCCGCGTCTCTGGCCACAGCTCCCACGCCCGAAGAACCAGGAGGGAAAGCCGTGCCTCATTGGAAAGCTCTTTGGAAGCCGCTCGCGTGGCCCCACAGCCCGTTTGGCTGCGGGCTTTGCGGCGGCCGTCAGCCTTGGCGCCACCGGCGCCCACGTGGCGCCGCCGCGCCAGCCTGCGAAGCATTTTCCGGTAGGGCCGCGTCTCTGGCCACAGCTCCCACGCCCGAAGAGCCAGGAGGGAAAGCCGTGCCTCGTTGGAAAGCTCTTGGGCAGCCGCTCGCGTGGCCCCACAGCCCGTGGGGCTGCGGGCTTTGCGGCGGCCGTCAGCCTCGGCGCCACCGGCGCCCACCTGGCGCCGCCACGCCAGACCCCGAAGCATTTTCCGGTAGGGCCACGTCTCTGGCCACAGCTCCCACGCCCGAAGAGCCAGGAGGGAAAGCCTTGCCTCGTTGGAAAGCTCTTTGGCAGCCGCTCGCGTGGCCTCACAGCCCGTGGGGCTGTGGGCTTTGCGGCGGCCGTCAGCCTCGGCGGCACCGACGCCTACGTAGCGCTGCCGCGCCAGCCTGTGTATCATTTTCCGGTAGGGCCGCGTCTCTGGCCACAGCTCCCACGCCCGAAGAGCCAGGAGGGAAAGCCTTGCCTCGTTGGAAAGCTCTTTGGCAGCCGCTCGCGTGGCCCCACAGCCCGTGGGGCTGCGGGCTTTGCGGCGGCCGTCAGCCTCGGCGCCACCGGCGCCCACCTGGCGCCGCCGCGCCAGCCCCCGAAGCATTTTCCGGTAGGGCCGCGGCTCTGGCCACAGCTCCCACGCCCGAAGAGCCAGGAGGGAAAGCCGTGCCTCGTTGGAAAGCTCTTTGGCAGCCGCTCGCGTGGCCCCACAGCCCGTGGGGCTGCGGGCTTTGCAGCGGCCGTCAGCCTCGGCGCCACCGGCGCCCACCTGGCGCCGCCGCGCCAGCCCCCGAAGCATTTTCCGGTAGGGCCGCGGCTCTGGCCACAGCTCCCACGCCCGAAGAGCCAGGAGGGAAAGCCGTGCCTCGTTGGAAAGCTCTTTGGCAGCCGCTCGCGTGGCCCCACAGCCCGTGGGGCTGCGGGCTTTCCGGCGGCCGTCAGCCTCGGCGCCACCGGCGCCCACCTGGCACCGCCGCGCCAGCCTGCGAAGCATTTTCAGGTAGGGCCGCGGCTCTGGCCACAGCTCCCACGCCCGAAGAGCCAGGAGGGAAAGCCGTGCCTCATTGGAAAGCTCTTTGGCAGCCGCTCGCGTGGCCCCACAGCCCGTGGGGCTGCGGGCTTTGCGGCGGCCGTCAGCCTCGGCGCCACCGGCGCCCACGTGGCGCCGCCGCGCCAGCCCCCGAAGCATTTTCCGGTAGGGCCGCGTCTCTTGCCACAGCTCCCACGCCCGAAGAGCCAGGAGGGAAAGCCGTGCCTCGTTGGAAAGCTCTTGGGCAGCCGCTCACGTGGCCCCACAGCCCGTGGGGCTGCGGGCTTTGCGGCGGCCGTCAGCCTCGGCGCCACCGGCGCCCACCTGGCGCCGCCGCGCCAGCCCCCGAAGCATTTTCCGGTAGGGCCGCGTCTCTGGCCACAGCTCCCACGCCCGAAGAGCCAGGAGGGAAAGCCGTGCCTCGTTGGAAAGCTCTTTGGCAGCCGCTCGCGTGGCCCCACAGCCCGTGGGGCTGCGGGCTTTGCGGCGGCCGTCAGCCTCGGCGCCACCGGCGCCCACCTGGCGCCGCCGCGCCAGCCCCCGAAGCATTTTCCGGTAGGGCCGCGTCTCTGGCCACAGCTCCCACGCCCGAAGAGCCAGGAGGGAAAGCCGTGCCTCGTTGGAAAGCTCTTTGGCAGCCGCTCGCGTGGCCCCAAAGCCCGTGGGGCTGCGGGCTTTGCGGCGGCCGTCAGCCTCGGCGCCACCGGCGCCCACGTGGCGCCGCCGCGCCAGCCCCCGAAGCATTTTCCGGTAGGGCCGCGGCTCTGGCCACAGCTCCGACGCCCGAAGAGCCAGGAGGGAAAGCCGTGCCTCGTTGGAAAGCTCTTTGGCAGCCGCTCGCGTGGCCCCACAGCCCGTGGGGCTGCGGGCTTTGCGGCGGCCGTCAGCCTCGGCGCCACCGGCGCCCACCTGGCGCCGCCGCGCCAGCCCCCGAAGCATTTTCCGGTAGGGCCGCGGCTCTGGCCACAGCTCCCACGCCCGAAGAGCCAGGAGGAAAAGCCGTGCCTCATTGGAAAGCTCTTTGGCAGCCGCTCGCGTGGCCCCACAGCCCGTTTGGCTGCGGGCTTTGCGGCGGCCGTCAGCCTCGGCGCCACCGGCGCCCACGTGGCGCCGCCGCGCCAGCCTGCGAAGCATTTTCCGGTAGGGCCGCGTCTCTGGCCACAGCTCCCACGCCCGAAGAGCCAGGAGGGAAAGCCGTGCCTCGTTGGAAAGCTCTTTGGCAGCCGCTCGCGTGGCCCCACAGCCCGTGGGGCTGCGGGCTTTGCGGCGGCCGTCAGCCTCGGCGCCACCGGGCCCACCTGGCGCCGCCGCGTCAGCCTGCGAAGCATTTTCCAGTAGGGCCGCGGCTCTGGCCACAGCTCCCACGCCCGAAGAGCCAGGAGGGAAAGCCGTGCCTCGTTGGAAAGCTCTTTGGCAGCCGCTCGCGTGGCCCCACAGCCCGTGGGGCTGCGGGCTTTCCGGCGGCCGTCAGCCTCGGCGCCACCGGCGCCCACGTGGCGCCGCCGTGCCAGTCCCCGAAGCATTTTCCGGTAGGGCTGCGGCTCTGGCCACAGCTCCCACGCCCGAAGAGCGAGGAGGGAAAGCCGTGCCTCGTTGGAAAGCTCTTTGGCAGCCGCTTGCGTGGCCCCACAGCCCGTGGGGCTGCGGGCTTTCCGGAGGCCGTCAGCCTCGGCGCCACCGGCGCCCACGTGGCGCCGCCGCGCCAGCCTGCGAAGCATTTTCCGGTAGGGCCGCGTCTCTGGCCACAGCTCCCACGCCCGAAGAGCCAGGAGGGAAAGCCGTGCCTCGTTGGAAAGCTCTTTGGCAGCCGCTCGCGTGGCCCCACAGCCCGTGGGGCTGCGGGCTTTGCGGCGGCCGTCAGCCTCGGCGCCACCGGCGCCCACCTGGCGCCGCCGCGCCAGCCCCCGAAGCATTTTCCGGTAGGGCCGCGTCTCTGGCCACAGCTCCCACGCCCGAAGAGCCAGGAGGGAAAGCCGTGCCTCGTTGGAAAGCTCTTTGGCAGCCGCTCACGTGGCCCCACAGCCCGTGGGGCTGCGGGCTTTGCGGCGGCCGTCAGCCTCGGCGCCACCGGCGCCCACGTGGCGCCGCCGCGCCAGCCTGCGAAGCATTTTCCGGTAGGGCCGCGTCTCTGGCCACAGCTCCCACGCCTGAAGAGCCAGGAGGGAAAGCCGTGCCTCATTGGAAAGCTCTTTGGCAGCCGCTCGCGTGGCCCCACAGCCCGTGGGGCTGCGGGCTTTGCGGCGGCCGTCAGCCTCGGCGCCACCGGCGCCCACCTGGCGCCGCCGCGCCAGCCCCCGAAGCATTTTCCGGTAGGGCCGCGTCTCTTGCCACAGCTCCCACGCCCGAAGAGCCAGGAGGGAAAGCCGTGCCTCGTTGGAAAGCTCTTGGGCAGCCGCTCGCGTGGCCCCACAGCCCGTGGGGCTGCGGGCTTTCCGGCGGCCGTCAGCCTCGGCGCCACCGGCGCCCACCTGGCGCCGCCGCGCCAGCCTGCGAAGCATTTTCCGGTAGGGCCGCGTCTCTGGCCACAGCTCCCACACCCGAAGAGCCAGGAGGGAAAGCCGTGCCTCGTTGGAAAGCTCTTTGGCAGCCGCTCGCGTGGCCCCACAGCCCATGGGGCTGCGGGCTTTGCGGCGGCCGTCAGCCTCGGCGCCACCGGCGCCCACCTGGCGCCGCCGCGCCAGCCCCCGAAGCATTTTCCGGTAGGGCCGCGTCTCTGGCCA